>NW_027098683.1:0-264700 GCF_039881205.1 Euwallacea similis
TCAGAAACGATCGTTTCTTCAAGGAATTTGCTCAAATCGAACGATTTGACTTATTTCGGCCAAATCTGTCTATTTTGGATTCAAATTGCACCAAATTGATGAAAACGTGCCAAAATGAATAAAACAGGCAGAAACGAGCAAAATCGGTCAGAAACGATCGTTTCATCAAGGAATTTGCTCAAATCGAACGATTTGACTTATTTCGGCCAAATCTGTCTATTTTGGATTCAAATTGCACCAAATTGATGAAAACGTGCCAAAATGACTAAAACAGGCAGAAACGAGCGAAATCGGTCAGAAACGATCGTTTCATCTCTGAATTTGTTGAAATCGAACGATTTGACTTATTTCGGCCAAATCTGTCTATTTTGGATTCAAATTGCACCAAATTGATGAAAACGTGCCAAAATGACCAAAACAGGCAGAAACGAGCGAAATCGGTCAGAAACGATCGTTTCTTCAAGGAATATGCTCAAATCAAGCGATTTGGCTTATTTCGGCCAAATCTGTCTATTTTGGATTCAAATTGCACCAAATTGATGAAAACGTGCCAAAATGACTAAAACAGGCAGAAACGAGCGAAATCGGTCAGAAACGATCGTTTCATCTCTGAATTTGTTGAAATCGAACGATTTGACTTATTTCGGCCAAATCTGTCTATTTTGGATTCAAATTGCACCAAATTGATGAAAACGTGCCAAAATGACCAAAACAGGCAGAAACGAGCGAAATCGGTCAGAAACGATCGTTTCTTCAAGGAATATGCTCAAATCAAGCGATTTGGCTTATTTCGGCCAAATCTGTCTATTTTGGATTCAAATTGCACCAAATTGATGAAAACGTGCCAAAATGAATAAAACAGGCAGAAACGAGCGAAATGGGTCAGAAACGATCGTTTCTTCAAGGAATATGCTCAAATCAAGCGATTTGGCTTATTTCGGCCAAATCTGTCTATTTTGGATTCAAATTGCACCAAATTGATGAAAACGTGCCAAAATGACTAAAACAGGCAGAAACGAGCGAAATCGGTCAGAAACGATCGTTTCATCTCTGAATTTGTTGAAATCGACCGATTTGGCTTATTTCGGCCAAATCTGACTATTTTGGCTTCAAATTGCACCAAATTGATGATAACGTGCCAAAATGAATAAAACAGGCAGAAACGAGCGAAATCGGTCAGAAACGATCGTTTCTTCAAGGAATATGCGCAAATCAAGCGATTTGGCTTATTTCGGCCAAATCTGTCTATTTTGGATTCAAATTGCACCAAATTGATGAAAACGTGCCAAAATGACTAAAACAGGCAGAAACGAGCGAAATCGGTCAGAAACGATCGTTTCATCTCTGAATTTGTTGAGATCGAACGATTTGACTTATTTCGGCCAAATCTGTCTATTTTGGCTTCAAATTGCACCAAATTGATGAAAACGTGCCAAAATGAATAAAACAGGCAGAAACGAGCGAAATCGGTCAGAAACGATCGTTTCATCTCTGAATTTGTTGAAATCGACCGATTTGGCTTATTTCGGCCATATCTGTCTATTTTGGCTTCAAATTGCACCAAATTGATGAAAACGTGCCAAAATGACTAAAACAGGCAGAAACGAGCGAAATCGGTCAGAAACGATCGTTTCATCTCTGAATTTGTTGAAATCGAACGATTTGACTTATTTCGGCCAAATCTGTCTATTTTGGATTCAAATTGCACCAAATTGATGAAAACGTGCCAAAATGACTAAAACAGGCAGAAACGAGCGAAATCGGTCAGAAACGATCGTTTCATCTCTGAATTTGTTGAGATCGAACGATTTGACTTATTTCGGCCAAATCTGTCTATTTTGGCTTCAAATTGCACCAAATTGATGAAAACGTGCCAAAATGAATAAAACAGGCAGAAACGAGCGAAATCGGTCAGAAACGATCGTTTCATCTCTGAATTTGTTGAAATCGACCGATTTGGCTTATTTCGGCCATATCTGTCTATTTTCGACTCAAATTGCACCAAATTGATGAAAACGTGCCAAAATGACTAAAACAGGCAGAAACGAACGAAATCGGTCAGAAACGATCGTATCATCAAGGAATTTGCTCAAATCAAGCGATTTGGCTTATTTCGGCCAAATCTGTCTATTTTGGATTCAAATTGCACCAAATTGATGAAAACGTGCCAAAATGACTAAAACAGGCAGAAACGAGCGAAATCGGTCAGAAACGATCGTTTCATCAAGGAATTTGCTCAAATCGAACGATTTGACTTATTTCGGCCAAATCTGTCTATTTTGGCTTCAAATTGCACCAAATTGATGAAAACGTGCCAAAATGACTAAAACAGGCAGAAACGAGCGAAATCGGTCAGAAACGATCGTTTCACCTCTGAATTTGTTGAAATCGACCGATTTGGCTTATTTCGGCCAAATCTGTCTATTTTGGATGGAAACAGAAGCAAATTGATGAAAACGTGCCAAAATGACCAAAACAGGCAGAAACGAGCGAAATCGGTCAGAAACGATCGTTTCATCTCTGAATTTGTTGAAATCGACCGATTTGGCTTATTTCGGCCAAATCTGTCTATTTTGGCTTCAAATTGCACCAAATTGATGAAAACGTGCCAAAATGAATAAAACAGGCAGAAACGAGCGAAATGGGTCAGAAACGATCGTTTCTTCAAGGAATATGCTCAAATCAAGCGATTTGGCTTATTTCGGCCAAATCTGTCTATTTTGGATTCAAATTGCACCAAATTGATGAAAACGTGCCAAAATAAATAAAACAGGCAGAAACGAGCGAAATCGGTCAGAAACGATCGTTTCATCTCTGAATTTGTTGAAATCGACCGATTTGGCTTATTTCGGCCAAATCTGTCTATTTTGGCTTCAAATTGCACCAAATTGATGAAAACGTGCCAAAATGAATAAAACAGGCAGAAACGAGCGAAATCGGTCAGAAACGATCGTATCATCAAGGAATTTGCTCAAATCGAACGATTTGACTTATTTCGGCCAAATCTGTCTATTTTGGATTCAAATTGCACCAAATTGATGAAAACGTGCCAAAATGACCAAAACAGGCAGAAACGAACGAAATCGGTCAGAAACGATCGTATCATCAAGGAATTTGCTCAAATCGAACGATTTGACTTATTTCGGCCAAATCTGTCTATTTTGGATTCAAATTGCACCAAATTGATGAAAACGTGCCAAAATGACTAATTCAGGCAGAAACGAGCGAAATGGGTCAGAAACGATCGTATCATCACGGAATTTGCTCAAATCGAACGATTTGACTTATTTCAGCCAAATCTGTCTATTTTGGATTCAAATTGCACCAAATTGATGAAAATGTGCCAAAATGACTAAAACAGGCAGAAACGAGCGAAATCGGTCAGAAACGATCGTTTCACCTCTGAATTTGTTGAAATTGACCGATTTGGCTTATTTCGGCCAAATCTGTCTATTTTGGATGGAAACAGAACCAAATGGATGAAAACGTGCCAAAATGACTAAAACAGGCAGAAACGATCGAAATCGGTCAGAAACGATCGTTTCATCTCTGAATTTGTTGAAATCGACCGATTTGGCTTATTTCGGCCATATCTGTCTATTTTCGACTCAAATTGCACCAAATTGATGAAAACGTGCCAAAATGACTAAAACAGGCAGAAACGAGCGAAATCGGTCAGAAACGATCGTTTCATCTCTGAATTTGTTGAAATCGACCGATTTGGCTTATTTCGGCCAAATCTGTCTATTTTGGATGGAAACAGAAGCAAATTGATGAAAACGTGCCAAAATGACCAAAACAGGCAGAAACGAGCGAAATCGGTCAGAAACGATCGTTTCATCTCTGAATTTGTTGAAATCGACCGATTTGGCTTATTTCGGCCAAATCTGTCTATTTTGGCTTCAAATTGCACCAAATTGATGAAAACGTGCCAAAATGACTAAAGCAGGCAGAAACGAGCGAAATCGGTCAGAAACGATCGTTTCATCTCTGAATTTGTTGAAATCGACCGATTTGGCTTATTTCGGCCAAATCTGTCTATTTTGGCTTCAAATTGCACCAAATTGATGAAAACGTGCCAAAATGACTAAAGCAGGCAGAAACGAGCGAAATCGGTCAGAAACGATCGTTTCATCTCTGAATTTGTTGAAATCGACCGATTTGGCTTATTTCGGCCAAATCTGTCTATTTTGGATTCAAATTGCACCAAATTGATGAAAACGTGCCAAAATGACCAAAACAGGCAGAAACGAGCGAAATCGGTCAGAAACGATCGTTTCATCTCTGAATTTGTTGAAATCGACCGATTTGGCTTATTTCGGCCAAATCTGTCTATTTTGGATTCAAATTGCACCAAATTGATGAAAACGTGCCAAAATGACCAAAACAGGCAGAAACGAGCGAAATCGGTCAGAAACGATCGTTTCATCTCTGAATTTGTTGAAATCGACCGATTTGGCTTATTTCGGCCAAATCTGTCTATTTTGGCTTCAAATTGCACCAAATTGATGAAAACGTGCCAAAATGAATAAAACAGGCAGAAACGAGCGAATTCGGTCAGAAACGATCGTTTCATCTCTGAATTTGTTGAAATCGACCGATTTGGCTTATTTCGGCCAAATCTGTCTATTTTGGCTTCAAATTGCACCAAATTGATGAAAACGTGCCAAAATGAATAAAACAGGCAGAAACGAGCGAATTCGGTCAGAAACGATCGTTTCATCTCTGAATTTGTTGAAATCGACCGATTTGGCTTATTTCGGCCAAATCTGTCTATTTTGGCTTCAAATTGCACCAAATTGATGAAAACGTGCCAAAATGAATAAAACAGGCAGAAACGAGCGAAATCGGTCAGAAACGATCGTTTCATCTCTGAATATGTTGAAATCGACCGATTTGGCTTATTTCGGCCAAATAGGTCTATTTTGGCTTCAAATTGTACCAAATTGATGAAAACGTGCCAAAATGACCAAAACAGGCAGAAACGAACGAAATCGGTCAGAAACGATCGTATCATCAAGGAATTTGCTCAAATCGAACGATTTGACTTATTTCGGCCAAATCTGTCTATTTTGGATTCAAATTGCACCAAATTGATGAAAACGTGCCAAAATGACTAAAACAGGCAGAAACGAGCGAAATCGGTCAGAAACGATCGTATCATCAAGGAATTTGCTCAAATCGAACGATTTGGCTTATTTCGGCCAAATAGGTCTATTTTGGCTTCAAATTGTACCAAATTGATGAAAACGTGCCAAAATGACCAAAACAGGCAGAAACGAGCGAAATGGGTCAGAAACGATCGTTTCTTCAAGGAATATGCTCAAATCAAGCGATTTGGCTTATTTCGGCCAAATCTGTCTATTTTGGATTCAAATTGCACCAAATTGATGAAAACGTGCCAAAATGACTAAAACAGGCAGAAACGAGCGAAATCGGTCAGAAACGATCGTTTCATCTCTGAATTTGTTGAAATCGACCGATTTGGCTTATTTCGGCCCAATCTGTCTATTTTGGCTTCAAATTGCACCAAATTGATGAAAACGTGCCAAAATGAATAAAACAGGCAGAAACGAGCGAAATGGGTCAGAAACGATCGTTTCTTCAAGGAATATGCTCAAATCAAGCGATTTGGCTTATTTCGGCCAAATCTGTCTATTTTGGCTTCAAATTGCACCAAATTGATGAAAGCGTGCCAAAATTAATAAAACAGGCAGAAACGAGCGAAATGGGTCAGAAACGATCGTTTCTTCAAGGAATATGCTCAAATCAAGCGATTTGGCTTATTTCGGCCAAATCTGTCTATTTTGGATTCAAATTGCACCAAATTGATGAAAACGTGCTAAAATGACTAAAACAGGCAGAAACGAGCGAAATCGGTCAGAAACGATCGTTTCATCTCTGAATTTGTTGAAATCGACCGATTTGGCTTATTTCGGCCAAATCTGTCTATTTTGGATTCAAATTGCACCAAATTGATGAAAACGTGCCAAAATGACTAATTCAGGCAGAAACGAGCGAAATGGGTCAGAAACGATCGTATCATCACGGAATTTGCTCAAATCGACCGATTTGGCTTATTTCGGCCAAATCTGTCTATTTTGGATTCAAATTGCACCAAATTGATGAAAACGTGCCAAAATGGCTAAAACAGGCAGAAACGACGTAATGGGAAGTTATACGCCGCAAAGAAATCCGAAACCCACATGGGAACATCCGTTGCAAAGCGACCGGTATTCGGAAAACGCAATGTCAGCAAATTCCTCAACAGAGGATGTGAACATAAATTTTCCCATGCCGTGCCTCGACAACAAAGAAACATAACGCCAGAGATAATTCAATTAAACAATGTTAGTACGAGTGAGTTATCTTACGTTACATTCCCTGAAAATAAAATGAAATTTTTAATTGATAGTGGATCGACGAAATCTTTTATTAATCCGGACTTAGCAAATAAATTTTTCAAAAAGCACATTAAGCTTGATCCGTTCATTGTGTCTACCATATTTCAGCAATCGGCTCATCAGTATAGTGCTGATATACCGACTTCAAAATTATTCAATTTACCAACAGGAACTCACATGAAATTCTACCTTTTTAAGTTTCACAATGTATTTGATGGGTTAATCGGAATCGATAACCTAAAAAATTTACAAGCGAAAATCGATTATGGTCATGGGTATTTAATAACACCTTACGCTAAAATACCGCTGAACTTTTACAAGACAAAAAATCAAATAAACAACGTAACAATAAGTCCTCGTACTGAACAGGTTATTAGGTTAAGAACTAGTATTAAGCAGGGTAGCGTAGTTATTCCATATCAAAAATTAAATAACTGCGAAATTCCCAACTCCATATTAATGGCTAGGAATGGTGAAGCACTCACCACAATAATTAATAACACGTGTGATCCTATTACCTTGGATTTGTCGGAGCCGTTTGAGGTAGAGAAATATGAAGAGGAATATGAAGACTTACCCGAATTCGAGGTAAACAATTATAGTATAGGTTCAGAATCAAAACGGAAATTGGAATACTCTCAAATTCGAATTGAACATTTGAATGCCGAAGAAAAGGAAAAAATTTTAAAGTTATGCGACGAGTTTGCAGATATATTTTATCAAGAAGGTGAGCCACTGACGTTTACCAGTAAAATCAAGCACTCTATTAAAACCCTAGACGAACAGCCAGTGTACGCAAAGACGTACAGATACCCCTTTGTGCACAAACAGGAGGTAGAAAATCAAATCGGAAAAATGTTAGAACAAAATATTATAAGGCCCAGCAACTCGCCATGGTCGGCCCCAATTTGGGTGGTTCCGAAAAAACGAGATGCATCAGGCAAACAAAAATGGCGAGTCTGCGTCGATTTTAAAAAGCTGAATGAGAAAACAGTGGATGATAAGTATCCCCTTCCGAACATCACCGACCTGCTGGACAAGTTAGGGAAGTGCCAATACTTCAGCACTCTCGACCTGGCCAGTGGGTTCCATCAGATTGAGATGGAGGAGAGTGATGTTCAAAAAACAGCCTTCAGCACAGAACACGGGCACTTCGAGTACACAAGAATGCCGTTCGGGTTAAAAAATGCCCCTGCAACGTTCCAGCGAGTGATGGACAACATTCTAAGGGGCATCCAAAACGAAAAGTGTCTTGTGTACCTTGATGACATCATAATATTTTCTACCTCGCTGCAGGAACACTTAGAACGACTCAGGGCTGTATTTAAAAGGTTAAGAGAATCTAATTTTAAGATTCAGCTTGATAAGAGCGAATTCTTAAGAAAAGAAGTCGCATATTTGGGACATGTGGCGACCCGAGATGGGGTAAAACCGAACCTTGACAAAGTTAACGCAATAAAATTATACCCCATACCGACCACCACCAAACAAATAAAGGGATTCTTAGGACTTTTGGGGTACTACAGAAGGTTTATAAACAATTTTGCGAAGTTAACCAAACCTTTAACTAAATGCCTTAAAAAGGGAGCGAAAATCGAACACAATAAGGAATTTATTGATTGCTTCGAGACGTGTAAGGATTTATTGACGAATGAACCCATTCTTCAATACCCGGACATGAATAAACCATTTAATTTGACCTGCGATGCGAGCAACGTAGCCCTCGGTGCCGTCCTATCGCAAGGGCCAATAGGTCAGGACCTTCCAGTGGCATATGCGTCAAGAACCCTGAATGATTCGGAACAAAGATATTCTACCATTGAGAAAGAGTGCCTATGCCTAGTATGGGCCACAAAATATTTTAGGCCGTATTTATTCGGCAGGAAATTCCGAATCATCACAGACCATAAACCGCTCCAATGGTTGTTCAATCTAAAGGATCCATCCTCAAAACTCCTCAGATGGCGAATTAAGTTAGAGGAGTACGATTATGAAATTATCTACAAAAAGGGAAAGTTAAATACAAACGCCGATGCATTAAGCCGAATCGAGCTGCATACAAAGGAAACAGATAATTTTTCAAGCTTAGTGGAATACATGGAAGAATTTAATAAGACGCTGCGAAACCGACATTCCGACGAAAACACAGGTCACCTGCAACCGGATAATCTGGATCAGATTTCAATGATAGCCCAACCTGACCTCGACCGACAGGAAGCTCAGGCGGTTGAACCAATAGACGTGGGAAACGCTGATGATGAGAATACTGCACATTCCAACGATGAACAACATCCTGTGGTCGGCATACCGATTCAGGAAACGACAATCAATTACGGAGCGAATCAAGTCATAATATCTCAAGTATTCCACTCACCGGCAAAAACAAAGAAGGTGATATTATTTGGAAAGAAAAGGAGATTTATCTTAAAACTATCTGAGAACAATTTCGAGTATGACCTGATGAAGTTTATCACAGAATACGTTGACCCCCAAAAATTATACTCTTTATACTTTGAAAATCCTGATATGTACCCGCAATTCAGCGAAGTTATTAGAAAGAATTTTAAGTGGCCATCGTTGAAATTTAAAAGATGTACGATCAAATTAATTGACGTAACGGAAGAGAGCGAGATACCAGAATTAATTCAAGCTTATCACGAAGGAAAAACAAACCATCGAGGTATTGAAGAAACGGAGCAAAGAATCAAAGGAAAATATTACTGGCCAAACATCAAGAATTCCATACAAACGTACATCAATCAATGCGAGGTATGCCAACGAAGTAAGTATGCCCGGAACCCTATCAAAATGAAAATGAATATCACCCCAACAGCGGCCAAACCATTTGAAATCATACATTTAGATACGTATACTTTAGGCAAAACCAAATTTTTAACAATAATCGACAGTTTTTCTAAGTATGCACAGGCGTACCAACTAAACTCTCTAGCGGCTTCAGAGATAGCGGACAACCTAGTTCTGTTCTTTTCCCATCATGGCATCCCAACACAAGTAATTGTAGATAACGGGACGGAATTCAAAAACACAGTTATAACGGAACTATTGCAACTTCACAAAATTAATATTCATTTTTGTTCACCTGACCATCCCCAATCCAATGGAATGGTGGAACGGTTGCATTCAACTTTAACGGAGCACGTAAGACTTTTGGACAACCAAGGCCAGCGAGAGACGCCGATAGCAAGGAAAGTAAAGTACGCAATATTAGCGTACAACCACACAATACATTCTACGACAAATTTTAAACCTATTGACGTCATTAGTGGACACATTAGCAAAGAAGATCCTTTTAATATAAGCTTGGATCAAGTATTAATGACAAATTACGTGGCTGAGCACAAGGACCGAACTAAGGCCTTATATTCAAAGTTGAATCAATCCCTGATGGAAGAAAAAGAGAAAAGAACAGAAAAATTAAACGAGAATAGGGATGAACCTACTATCTTTACACCTGACACACAAGCATACGTAGCGAGACATTCGAGAACTAAATTAGGCGATACCTTTCAGAGTCCAACAAAAATTGAAACCGTAAATCCAACCCGAAAAACGGTTTCGACACCAAACCAGGGAAAGGTTCACATGGACAATCTCAAACGCCCTTTTAGGAATAGATACAGTTTTCATAGGGACGAATAGATTAAGTGGTATAAATAATTAAATATTAGAATGATAGTTTAACATATATATATATAGTTTTGTAATTATCTTTCAGTATCTGTACATATGTGCTGGGAGCGCCAGAAGTCATCAAAATCCGCGAATTAACAGACAACCCAGGTATCATGCCTATTAAAATAGGGAAAACCAAGGTTATACACCACACTTACATCTTGATTCACTATTACGATCTAGACCCTATAATAAAGCAAACAAAAACATTGCGCGAACGAACGACAAACATCTCAACATACTTAAATGTGACTACACAGTATGAAAAATACTCTGTTAGAATCAGAAATTCCTTAGAAATGCTAAGATTTATCCAAGAGAGAGTTGAAAGAAAGTTGAGCGAAATCATTCCTCACACACCAAGAAAGAAGCGCGGACTAGTAAACGCATTAGGGTCAATATTTAAGGCAATATCGGGAAACTTGGACGCATCAGACGGAGAAAAGTACAATAACCTTATTAAACAACTAGAGACGAACCAACAGACATTGCAGACGGAAATAATAAATCAAGGTTCTCTATCCAACTCGATAGTAGAAAGATTCAATAACACAGTTCAACAATTATACAGAAACGATAGGTTGATCGAAGAGAAAATTAACCAAATACAGCCATATCTAGAAGAAGTAGCGCATGGCAGGAATTTTGCGATGTTCAAGGAATTATGCGACGAATTTATAAACCTATATGAGATAATCGACTCTATTCTCCAAGATATCGAAAACTCACTAGTATTTTCTAGATTAGGGATTATGCATCCAAGTATTATTACTAATGGCGAATTATACACAGAATTGAAAGCCCTTCAGGAACAGCTTGGGGAAGGTCAATTACCTCTACCGGTAACTAAAAATAATATACCCTTATTCGAGAAAATCATAAAGTTAGAATGCTTTATATTAAGCAATAAAATCACGCATATCCTACATACGCCCATAGTTCACGCCCAATCCTTTGATTATTTCCATTTGTATTCGATTCCTATCCAAAAACGAAGTCTGTTGAAAGTTATAGTACCACAGAGTAAATTCCTTGCAATAAATCAATTGCACTACATGTATAACGAGGAAGGTTGTCAGAAAATCAAAGTAGACCTATACTTATGCCCAAAGAATGATTTACAAGCTATTGAAGAAGATGCCCCCTGTGAAGTCAAGCTAATACATCAAGAAAAGGACACATCGACCTGCCGTCAAGTTGAGGTCAAGATCGTGGAGCCCGTGTTAAACCAATTGGACTACACAGACCAATGGATCATGATACTTCCAAGGAAAGAGGCCATCCAGATGTCCTGCCCTGAAATGCAGAATGAAAAAAGGATCCTTATTGGGTCATTCATATGTCACATCCCACCAGAATGCCGTATAGTAGTAAAATCCCAAACAGCCATGAATGAAATGAAGATAATAAAACCAACATCGGAACCTGTGCTCTTCCCAGATTTAGCTGAGAAAGACATCACCCTACCTGTTCTAAACCTGAGCCTGCACCTGCCCAGCATAAAATTGGACGAACTTTATAGACTAAAGGAAAAAATACTGCAGACGAACCACCAACAACCCTTAACGTTCGGGAACATAGTCACCTACCCGAGTCTATGGACAATTTTTATATATGTGCTCATAGCAAGCAGCTGCTTTATAATTACATGCAGATGGCTGAAGCGAAAGAAAGACAGAAGACCAACCCAGACTATGGAGGAATTGAGGGAGGCTATCCAACTTCCCTGCCAGATATAGAAGTTGCATCTTAGGGGGGAGGAGTTACCATGTGGGATTCCACGACACAGGGAATAAATACTGACTCTGAATTATTTTATTATAAATAGAATAGCGAGGATGTATGCGGGCATTATTGTGGTCGAAGACAATACGTAGTATTTACTTTAAGATATTTTTGTAAAATTTGTGAAATAAATATTTTTTTAAAAACGTCTCCCGTCGTTGTGGAAATATAAGTGGCAGAAACGAGCGAAATGGGTCAGAAACGATCGTTTCTTCAAGGAATATGCTCAAATCAAGCGATTTGGCTTATTTCGGCCAAATCTGTCTATTTTGGCTTCAAATTGAACCAAATTGATGAAAACCTGCCAAAATGGCTAAAACAGGCAGAAACGAGCGAAATCAGTCAGAAACGATCGTTTCATCTCTGAATTTGTTGAAATCGACCGATTTGGCTTATTTCGGCCAAATCTGTCTATTTTGGCTTCAAATTGCACCAAATTGATGAAAACGTGCCAAAATGGCTAAAACAGGCAGAAACGAGCGAAATCGGACAGAAACGATCGTTTCATCAAGGAATTTGCTCAAATCGACCGAATTGGCTTACTTCGGCCAAATCTGTCTATTTTGGATTCAAATTGCACCAAATTGATGAAAACGTGCCAAAATGACAAAAACAGGCAGAAACGAGCGAAATCGGTCAGAAACGATCGTTTCATCATGGAATTTGCTCAAATCGGTCGTTTTGGCTTATTTGGGCCAAATCTGTCTGTTTTGGTTTGAAATTGCTCCAAATTGATGAAAACGTGCCAAAATGAATAAAACAGGCAGAAACGATCGTTTCATCATGGAATTTGCTCAAATCGGTCATTTTGGCTTATTTCGGCCAAATCTGTCTGTTTTCACTTCAAAATGCACCAAATTGATGAAAACGTGTCAAAATGACTAAAACAGGCAGAAACGAGCCAAATCGGTCAGAAACGATCGTTTCATTAAGGAATTTGCTCATATCGGTGGTTTTGGCTTATTTCGGTCAAATCTGTCTATTTTGGCTTGAAATTGCACCAAATTGATGAAAACGTGCCAAAATGACTAAAACAGGCAGAAACGAGCAAAATCGGTCAGAAACGATCGTTTCATTAAGGAATATGTTCAAATCGGTCGTTTTGGCTCAATTCGGTCAAATCTGTCTATTTTGGCTTGAAATTGCACCAAATTGATGAAAACGTGCCAAAATGACTAAAACAGGCAGACACGAGCCAAATCGGTCAGAAACGATCGTTTCATTAAGGAATATGTTCAAATCGGTCGTTTTGGCTCATTTCGGTCAAATCTGTCTATTTTGGCTTGAAATTGCACCAAATTGATGAAAACGTACCAAAATGACTAAAACAGGCAGAAACGAGCAAAATCGGTCAGAAACGATCGTTTCATTAAGGAATATGTTCAAATCGGTCGTTTTGGCTCAATTCGGTCAAATCTGTCTATTTTGGCTTGAAATTGCACCAAATTGATGAAAACGTGCCAAAATGACTAAAACAGGCAGACACGAGCCAAATCGGTCAGAAACGATCGTTTCATTAAGGAATATGTTCAAATCGGTCGTTTTGGCTCATTTCGGTCAAATCTGCCTATTTTGGATTCAAATTGCACCAAATTGATGAAAACGTGCCAGAATGACTAAAACAGGCAGAATCGAGCGAAATAGGTCAGAAACGATCGTTTCATCAAGGAATTTGCTCAAATCGGCCGATTTGGTTTATTTCAGACAAATCTGTCTATTTTGGCTTGAAATTGCACCGAATTGATGAAAACGTGCTAAAATGACTAAGACAGGCAGAATGATAGAGCTTGTCGAGAAGAACTTATTTAGTGGTCGATCGGCCGAAATGGACCAGAAATTTCCGAGCGCGGAGCGTGCATACTTTTGTTATTTACCAGGTATATGTGACGTATGAGTTACATTCTCAGGCAAATACAGCGTAATCACATTCCACAATTGAATTCCAAGATTTGTCTCAAAGCAGCAGTTCCCGTAAAACTGCTACCTTGCATTTTCCTGGGAACCCGCATTTATCCTTGATAGAAGTTCAGTTCATTCAAATTGTTTAATAGTTGAGCCAATTGTAATTTAGCTATCGTTTGGGAGTAAGCAATAAAAAAATTTTTTTTCGGAATTTCTTAATCCCGATTTATAGCTGGCGCAGTCGGTAGGATCTGTTGACGGTCCTTCGTATGTATCGTACATAAGAGAATGTGCCGGTTCGTTTCAACAATTTGTAGCAGATTCGAGTACATCCCTAAATAAACTACTGCAACTCACCCCAGGCCACGGAACGTGTACCAAGATCGTCTCAATCCTATTGGTGCGAGTTTGAGGGAACAAGAATAGTCCAGCAACTCATAAGTAATTCCAGGGAGAAGACAAAAAAATACTCCTATTGCGCTAAATTTAAGGAATGATCAACAAAGCAATAATTCTTGGGACACTGTAAGTGGATTATATTGATTTATTGCTTGCATAGATTTATTAGATCAGAGGAAGCAATCTATCTTTCATATTTCTAATATCTTTTTATGTAAGATGGCCAACTATCAGCTTATTAGATATCAAGCCGACAATATCCCAACTTTTGACGGTAATCCTAAATAGATTATCCGATTTAATTCTGCTTGTAATAATTTTCTCGATGCACATAGAGATAATTCTAATCATGCAGCACCTATAAATATTGCGCTCTTCGATACCATTAAGTATAAATTGGTAGGAAGGGCCGCAGATTTAATTGCGTTTAGGATAGAACTTAGTACTTGGGAATTAGTGAGGGAAGCGATACAAAACACATTTTCTGACCAAAAATCTGTCTATTGTATTGTTCAAGATATAATAGCAATGAAACTTGATAAAATTGAAAGTTCACTTTAGTTCGGCGTTCGTTTACAAGATGCGTGTAGTTTACTATTTTCAAAGGTCAATGCATCTGGAGAACCGCGACCAACTAAGTTACTTAAAATAACAGAATTTGGTAGTATGACGATGAAAACTTTCATTAATGGTCTAAATTACCACATGCAACTAGTTGTAAGATTGAAAAATGCTGACAGCCTAGAAGAAGCAATTTCTTTCGCTCAGGAAGAGGAAAATTTCTAAATTACCGACAAGGCAAAATACTACGAATAAAATTACTACATCTCATAGTTCACATATTGATATATTTCGATATAACTTTAGTAACGTAACACCCATGTATCGCCCTCAAAATAAGTCCAACCCGTTTAGCATTTACCCAAATACTTATTTTGACCAACAGCGAAATTATAATAATTATAATAACTTCCGATATCCTAAAATAAACACCCAATGTGTAGGATTTGGACAATTCAGACCTAATTATCCCCAAAGATCTCAATTCGCTCAGAGAAACCCAAACTTTGCAAACGGTCCCTCCTTCCCAACAAGAACACCGTCAAGTCAATTTCGACCCAAGCCCACCTTTTCAGCCCAAAACCGACAACGTGTAGAACCAATGGACACGTCCTCGGGAAACACTTTTAGAAACATTCGGCAACAACCCCAAGCCTCATGACAAAATTTTGTTTCTGAGGAATTATTTAATCAATGTATCGAACCGCTTAATAACGATTTCCAACCGAAGATTGATGCGAATTTTTACGAAGATTTAGACAACTTCGAAACCAATCCTGACGAGTATAATGTTGAAACTAAACCTGCATATTACGCGTACCCCCTTTCTGAAGAAACGTATTTTTCTGATAACAACCTTTTAAATGAGAAATATCAACAACAAATATTCCAATAACAAGATCAATAATCCATCCTCATCTTTCGTAGATAATCTATTAGGTGTACAACTTTGCTTCCGCTGTTTTTTTTCCGAATTTCGCGATTTTATTGTAAAAAACTAATTATACCTTTAGGATCCAAAGTATTGTCCATCGCTGGCCACTACTTTCTCCCATCTTTCGGGCAGCATACGAATCCCGTGTTGAAAAAATTGGACATCTTTCGAAGCGATCCACGATTCTATCCAATTTCTTACTTCTTCATAAGACCGGAAGTGTTGGTCAGCTAGCCCATGTGCCATGGATCGAAACAAGTGATAATCAGAAGGAGCTAGGTCAGGAGAATATGGCGGGTGGGGTAGGACTTCCCATTTCAATGTTTCCAAGTATTTCTTGACCACTTGCGCAACATGGGGTCGAGCATTATCGTGCTGCAAAATCACTTTATCATGTCTCTCGTTGTATTGCAGCCGTTTCTTTTTCAATGCTCGGCTCAAACGCATTAATTGGGTTCGATAAAGAGCACCTGTGATTGTTTCAGTTGGTTGTAACAGCTCATAATATATTACGCCGAGTTGATCCCACCAAATACAGAGCATGATTTTGGAACCATGAATAGACGGTTTGGCCGTCGACGTGGAAGCATGGCCGGGATATCCCCAAGTCTTTTTGCGTTTGGGATTATCGTAATGAACCCATTTCTCGTCCCCAGTCACAATACGATGCAGAAATCCCTTCCGTCTTTGCCTTGCAAGCAACTGTTCACAAGCGAACAGACGCCTGTCAATATCTCTTGGTTTCAACTCGTACGGCACCCAATATCCTTGCTTCTGAATCATTCCCATGTCTTTGAGGCGTTTTGAGATTGTTTGTTGAGTCACTCCCAATGATTGTGCCAATTCTTGTTGACTTTGACACGAGTCTTCGTCAAGTAATGCTTCCAAGTTCGCATCTTGGAAAACCTTCTTTCTTCCACCGCTATGTTGGTCTTCGACGTGAAAATCACCGTTCTTGAAGCGCTGAAACCACTCACGACATGTCCTTTCACTAATAGTGGCTTCCCCATAAGTATCTGAGAGCATTCGATGAGCCTCAGCAGCAGATTTCTTCATATTGAAGCAGAAAAGTAAAACCTCCCGCAAATGACGAGAATTTGGCTCGTACACTGACATTTTCAATTGCGAATAACTTTATGATGAAGACACAAATAGACTAATATTTTTATGAGGTTATGTTAACAGGTGCCCAAGGCTCCTGCATGCCCACATGGGGTTATTTATTTCGATCATTACTTACCGCTACATACATCTATTCAAAAACGGCGGAAGCAAAGTTGTACACCTAATAAATTTTCAATTGAACCCGCAATTCAACGAAATAACTTAATCTGCCTTAATAATTACACTCACTCTACTCTGCCTGTTATACACATCCCAGAAATAAATGCAACATTTTTAATAGATACAGGTAGTGGCAGAAGTTTTATCAAACCCGATTTGGCCTCCGAATTTTATTTAAGCTTAATAACTAATGAAATGTTTCTCGTTAAAACACCTCACGGAACTTCACTGCATGACAAAGTCGTAAAAGTACCCATATTTCCAACGTTTAAAGGCAATGGCCAACATAAATTTCACCTGTTTGATTTTTCCCCCAAAGGCCGTGTAAGGTTAAGGGGTCAATTCGGCCCCCACGGGCGATCGATCAGAAATTTTTACCAATTGTCCCTATCACTCAAAGGACTTACCACATAAAATTTCAACTTCCTAAGTCTCACCATTTAAGGGTAGGACGGGGTTGAGTGTGAAAACTTTAAAACGTCATATCTCGGGAACTATTCATCGTACAGCGTGGGGCAAAATGGTGCGTCCTTCAGTAACCACCTTCTTATTTTCATATACATATAGATTTATCGGTTGATGCCAAAGGGCCGAAATCTTTAAAAAAAACTTAGGTGATTTTAGAGGAGTTCGCACTTTGGTATACTAACCATTTTTGCACACTATGTAGAGGGCTTCTCGAAGTATCTACCCACGTTGAATCAGATTTGTAACAAATTCAGTATTTGAGATATAACGATTGAAAATATAGGTATATAAATATCAATAACTTATAAGTCTAAATCCATATAATTCATATAACTAACGTAGCAGAAAACAGCATCAACACCAAATGACTTCGTTATACAATATATACGGCATAGAGCCCCTAGAGCTGCCCTCTAAAGTGATGGGCAAGTAAGTATAATTATGTACCCAGAAAGAAGGGAAGAAATTCAATGTTTTTGAGAAGACTGGTTATTAATCAGGTAGGGTGGTGACGTCAGCGTCTTCATCCGTATCACTGTCTTCTTGGAAACCTACGAAACAAGTGTTCTTAAACATGTTGGTTAAAATCTCGGCCGGGTTGATAATTCGGGCTCAGTAATACTTAAAAACCAATACCAAGACCTTTGACGGAAACTTCATAGTACGCGCTACACTACCATTGAACTGCGAGATAATTACAAAATTCCTCAAAGAATACCTAACTCGAAAAACAACACATATCTACTTCTATTCTAAGGAATTAAGAGACTATTTCCGATACTGTATGGACAAACATTTCCAGAACCTAAAACTTATAGAATGCTCAAAGTTAATTAATAATGTTCAACCCGAAGAACGGAAAATGATAATGAAACATCGCCACGAAGGAAAGACAAATCATCGAGGAATCGACGAAACTTATAACTTTTTAAAGACTAACTATTATTGGAAATCACTAAAAACCGACCTCACCAATTATATTAACAACTGTCCGATATGTCAGTGCTCAAAATATGACAGAAAACCGCCAAATTAATCCTTAGTTGTCACCGAAACCCCAAAAAAACCATTTGAGATAATTCATGTCGATACTTTCACTGTAGATAGGCAAAGATTCTTAACCTTCTTAAACAAATTTTCCAAAATTACCCTCAAGTATTACCCTACTCAGGCAATGCGATTTCATGTGCGGATCAAATGATTCACTTTTTCCAATTTTTTGGCCTCCCACAACAAATTGTCTCAGACAATGGATCAGAATTCAAAAACGAAATAATTAAGGGACTCTTAAATGCACATAATATAAACGTTCATTTTACTACTCCTTATCACCATGATTCCAATTCACCAGTTGAAAGGTTACACTCGACACTAATAGAACATATTCGAATTTTTTAAGGAATCCGATCCTAATTCAGATGTAAACAAACTAATGTCATACGCCATTATCGCATATAACAGCACAATACATTCGAATACCTATTATACGCCTTTCGAATTAGTATTAAGACACACAGATTCGCGTGATCCTACGAACCTCATACCATCTCATATTTATACCGAATATATAAACAGTCATAAAGCCAATACTCAAGTTCTTTATAACAAGGTATCTAGCGACACCGCAGAACTAAAGGAGAAAATTATTAATAAATTAAACGAAACTAAAACACCCCAAAAGTTAATTATACATTCCCAATTATACAAGAAATCTAATAATCGAGCAAGTAAAATCAAAAGTAAATACCTAGGCCCATTTACTCTGGTGGAAATTTTAGAAAACAATAAAATCTGCATAGAAAATCCCAAAACAAAGTCTAAAGAAATAATTTATGTAAAAGAAACTAAAATAAAGTCCATTGTTAGAGATGGTGCTGGACATTCGGGACAAATATAAAGATCCATGATCTGAACAGCTACCCCGGTATACTCCCGTTTAAAATGGGAATTGCAAAAATGACATCCAGCCATTGGTCCTTTATTCAACTGTTCGATTTATCTGAAATAATCAATCAGTACTATACACTAAAAGGAAATACAAATAACCTCTCTCAGACTATTAATGCTAGCGCATTTTGTGCAGAATACACAAATTCCCTCGTTTCATTACACGCCTTAGAAAAACGCATATAAAATTTATTAACCCAGATAGCTCCATACCTTTACGAATCGCGCAAAGGGAAAAGAGGACTTTTCAATCCCCTTGGTTCATTCATTAAGAGCATTACTGGAAATTTAGATCAAACAGATGCTGAAGAAATTCTCTCTAAAATAAAAATGCTTCAAGCCAACCAAAATAAAATTAAGGTAAGTTCGATTCATCAGATTTCAATTAACGAATCCACAATCGATAAGTTCCAGAAAATAGTGGCAAATATCACCCACAATGAGTTAATTTTAAAATCACGAATTATGCAAATATAGCAAACACTTAAATCAGCTGGCTTTACAGCAGGACAGGACTTACAGGCGTATTTTCTAACCTTTACCATTATTAATCAAATTACATTAAAATATCAATCAATTTATAGCGTTCTTAACAACGTAGAAATCGCGGTAAGATTTAACAAACACTTTACACAACTTATTAATAAATCCAAGGGAATTTCTCTACAAAATGGAAAATTTAGAAAACAGACTTGAAACCTACAAATTTCCTTTAGCTATCGAAAGTAAAACCATTCTAACGCTCGAGAGAATTATTACAATCAAGTGTTTTCAAAAAGATTTAAATATCATATTTATGCTAGAGCTTCCTCTTGTTGAACAAGAAGTGTATCAATACTTTAATATCTATCCATTCCCAACACCAAGTAACGGATCATTCTACGTCAACATTCCACATAAACCATATCTAGCAGTAAGTGAAGCCAAATACGCTCTCATGGAGACAAAATGCCAAGAGATGATACCGAACGAACAACTGTGTCCTAACACCTACGTCAGACCGATGGATAACGACCCACCTTGCGAAATACAACTTTTAATACACAAGACGAACATTACAACTTGTCACCCATTCAAAGTTTACTTAAAAGAGCCTCAAACAGTCCAAATTTTCGATGATAAGTGAATACTCATAACTCCTACTCAATTAATGAGCACTAGTAGCTGTTCAAATGGCAAGGAAGCCATACCTTTATTGGGATCTTACTTAGTGGAAGTTTCAGAACTCTGCAAACTGCAAGTCCAGACTATAACTTTGGAAACCTTTAAGCCAAGCAAGTTTCTCTTCGAAGAAGCCTTGCTGCTCAAATTGAATTTTCCCCAGATTAGTTATAACCACCCAAGAGAGGAATACTCACCGCCTTCAATAGAACTAGACGCCATCAACCTCCAAGCCACTTTAGATCTTAAAAGTGAGTTAGAGAGACAGAAGCAAGGAATCGAAGACATATCCAGTAGTGTGTATGTGAATCGTATTAGTGTTTAGACAATTGTATTCTACATTTTAGGCATTGTTAGCGTTGTGTATTTAGCGCTAAATAAGTGCTCAAAGATGCGTAAAACTCCTAAAGAACACAAAAACATTCAAAGTGAAGAAATATTTTAGAGAATTACTCATTATTGCAACAATTGATTAGCTTTATTTCGCTTAAAATATTAGCTCTTAAGATGCAACTTATTTCTATTGTATTATTATTGTTTACATTTAACCAATAAATTTTATTGCAATAATCATAATTACCCCTTTTTACGGAATCACTCTTTGTTTTAACTGTGTGATTCCATCTAGGCAAAGAAGGATTCTCAGGCAAATGCAGCGTAATCACATTCCACAAATGAATTCCAAGATTCATTTCAAAGAAGCAGTTCCCATAAAAACTGCTACCCTGCATTTTCCTGGGAACCCGCATTTATCCTTGATAGAAGTTTAGTTCATTCGAATTGTTTAATAGTAGAGTTAGTTGTAACTTAGCCTTCGTTTGGAAATAAACAATTAAAAAAATGTTATCGAATTTTCTTAATCCCGATTTATAACTGAGTACCTTCTTTTTTCTTAGATACGGCAGAACCACCACGTTACGGTTAAAAAAACCCAAGATCTTAAAAGTTTAGGGGTAAAGAAGTTGAGGGTAGCCTCCCCTCCACCCACCTGAATATGTAGAAAGAAATGTTAGATTCTATCTTATTAATCTTGGTATGATACACAAGTGACCCAAAATTCATTAAATTTCATCAACTAGAAGAAAAGTTATTTAGAAAATACCATTTTCGCCATCAAATTTTGAAGGGCTGTATTTCCGTAGGGGTAAGTTTTTGGAAATCAACTTATAAGCGTAAGTACAATCTTTTCATGAATACTTTTCATATCCGAGATATTGCCCACATTTTTGAACACACCTTGTATATGTCACTTATCCCATATTGTCAATTCTCTCTACCAGATCATAATGCCTGACCTCAATTCTTCTAACAACTTTGGTTCTCAAACCATTTCTTTGGAAATAGCAGAACGAATGCTCATTAGATTCGATGGCGATAGAAGTAAACTTCACGAATTCACGGATAATTGTTCTTCAGCCATGTCATTAATCAGACCAGAACAAAAACCTATCCTTGTTACAATTATAAAATCAAAAATAAATGATAAAGCGAAAATCCTTATAAAAAATCGCGTATTCGAAGACTGGCCCACACTAAAACAATACTTATTCGATGCATATTCTGACAGGAAAACTCAAAGCCAATGGCAACTTGAATTACATTCATGTAAACAAAATATCAATGAGGACGTAATGTCTTTTGCAAATAAAATCGAGAATTGCTACATAAAATTATTAGGTATCTTAGACGATACTGCAAGTGAAGAACATCGTCAAGGGTGCACTGAACTTTTACAGAAACAAACTCTTAGTATATTTTTGGCAGGGCTAAACTGCGAAATTGCACTAATAGTTAAAGCTAGAGACCTTACGACATTAGAAGACGCTGTGCAGTTAGCTCTAAACGAAGAAAAAGAAATCAGGTCACTCAAAGAAATATCTAAGTACCAGAATATCAACAATTCAAATACCCGTCAATGTTTTAATTGTAATCGAAGTAGTCATACTACTCAGAACTGTTGATAGAAGTACTCAAATTAAAATTACCCAAGTACACCTAAGAATCCAATCTCTCTTTCTTGAAATCAAAGTTTCAACCAAAATCCAAGATTCCAAAACTCTCAATCTTTACGACCCCAGCACGCCTCTAGTCAAAATCAAAACTTTAGCCAAAACATTCGTTAATTCACACCTTTAAATTCTGTAACTATTGCAAGAAATCGGGTCACCTCATACAGGAATGTCGAAAAAGGCAATATAATAATTCCAGAGATGTCTCCTACAATCTACGTTCAAATTCTTTTTTTAGCCGAACGCGGCCACAGCAACCCAACAAACTCCTGAGTTTTCCGTTCGAATCCGGCTACGACGGGAAACGTGAATCCAATCCTGCCCGAACATCCGTTGTAAACATTCAAACCATCATTACTTATGCATACCTAGTTCATTCACATTCATTCACATTCATTCACATTCACACACACAGTTCACACACATTCCCGAGTTGCAGAACGGTGTAGGTTTCTAATCGACACCGGTGCAACCATTTGTCTATACAAAATCGGAAACTTAGTCAATGGAATTGCATGTTACGACGATATGCGTATTTCTCTTATAGGAATCAATTCAAACCCTGATAAATTATCAAAAACTTTATCCTATTCATACTTCTCAGCAGATATCTTTAATGGCAAATCTCATGTCTACCACGCCGTCTCCGACGACTTCCCTATCGAATTCGAAGGCATTCTAGGTAATGACTTCTTAAAAAGGCATTTTGCCATTATTGACTATGAATCCGACCTAATGTTATTTAATGTTCACCAGCTCCCAATTTTCCATGTCTCTCATTCATAGAATGCTCCTGTATCTGAATGTAATACACATTCAATCACTATTCCCCTAAGATGCGAACACATAGTCAAAATAGACATCTTGAACACTCCTTCAAATCACGAAGGTATTCTCCCAAAATTCGAAATCGCCAATGGTGTTTTTCTATGCGAAAGTCTAGTCTCAATTGACAGTAATAATCAAGCCCTCACTTCAATAATGAATACCACTGAAAAACCTATGGAAATCGCATAACTCAAATTCAATGCTGAAGAAATCAAACCAGAATAAAACACCCAGACTAACTCGAAGATTCTCAATATCGAATTAACCTTTAAAAACTCTGATCCAAATCGTCTAACCAAAATCACAACGTGCTTACGCACCGACCATCTAAGTAACTAAGAAAAAGCATCTCTCATCAAACTATCTCAAAAATACACTCACTTTCCCATGAAATGCACCACCCAGTAATAATAATAATTAAGTCTTGCAATTTTGGCAAAATAATACTTCATAATAGAGTATCAAATGATCAGACTTTCAGTTAAAAGATACAACATTTGATAATGGAAAAATTAATAATGAGTGACATCGCCTCGTACGGCAATGCAAGCACGTACTCTTCGCGGTATGCTTTGCAACAAATGATCAATATCTTCCTGGAGTATTTCATTCCATGCTACCTCAAGATGATGTAGTAGGTCATCTACATTGTTTGGAGGCCTCGGTAAATTTCGAAGACGGCGACTCATCAAATCCCAAAGATGTTCGATGGGCGATATGTCCGGTCACCGTGCAGGCCAAGGCAGTATTTCCAATTGTGCTTCTTCCAGGTATCGTCGAGTAATGTTCGCACTATGTGGTCTTGCATTATCCTGTTGGAAAATACCATTTGGCAAAATTTGCATGAAAGGTACTAATATTGGCCTCAGAACATTGTCAATGTAGCGACGTGCGTTTAGGGTGCCTGGAACGAACACAAGATAAGATCTTCGGCCAACACATATCGCACCCCAGACCATAACACTAAGTGTTAAAGCTGAGTGGCGCCTTTCAGAAAATTGCAAATTTCTTCTTTCACCTCGGTATCGTCTGACTCTTCTACGACCATCATTGATCCATAAACAAAATCGCGACTCGTCACTGAAGACGATATTGTTCCACTCATGATTACAATCAATCCGTTCTTGACACCAGGCCAATCTGGAAGCTTGGTGTTGGACGGTTAGTGACAGTCGTAGCTTTGGGCGGTATGAATGCAGGCCAAAAGACGAAATTCTTCTGTAAACTGTTGCCATCGACACCCGACGATTTAGAGCTCTCATCTAATCTACTGCAACAGACATTGTTATTTAAAATCGATCACCAATGGCCATCCATCTAAGAAGTCGATCTTCACGTGCGTTGCTGCTACGAGGAGGACGTCCAGCTGGACGATGTCGCTGAACCCTCTCTTCAGACCACGAAGACTATATTCTCGCAATCGTGGTGTGGTTCCGAATCATTCTTCGGGTAATTTCACGAAAAAAAAGTCCACCCTCCTTCATGCCGATAATTCACCCTCTATCAATATCCAAACCGTGGGAAAAATTTCGACGCTGTCTCACTGGAGGCATTTTGAGATGTTGAGATGTCTTGTTCACAGTTCAACAACAAAATAAATTGATATTTCGATGTAAATATTATTTTATTTATTTACAATTGAATAAAAAATCTAATAGGTCGATGACAAAAAAACACTAGCATTCTTTCTTTTTTACTGAAAATCTGATCATTTGATACTCTATTATGAAGCATTATTTTGCCAAAATTACAAGACTTAATTATTATTATTACCGGGTGGTGCATTTCATGTGAAAGTGAGTGTATAATCATATATTTAATCTAGAAGGAGATTTATTATTACACTGACTTGATAATGCATATAATACCAACTAAATCCGATATTTCAGTAAATGTCAAAACTTACCGTTACCCCGAAGTTCACAAAACCGAAGTCCACAAACAAATCCGACAAATGCTAGAATAAGTCGTAATCGAACCATTAAACTCACTTTGGAATTCCCCCGCTTGGGTCATCCCCAAAAAACCTTCAAAAGCAGGGAAAAAAGTGGCGATTAGTAATCGACTACCGAAAGCTAAATGACATCGACATTGGTGACTCTTTTCCGCTTCCAAACATTACAGAAATTCTTGACCAATTAGGTCACCCTAAATATTTTACAACTCTTAACTTAGCATCACGATTCCACCAAGTCAAAATGTATCCAGACGACACACCTAAAACCGGATTTTTTGTCCTTTCCGGGCACTACCAATTCAAATGCATGTCATTTGGCCTGCGAAATGCCCCTTCTACCTTTCAAGGGTTTATGAATTCCGTCCTTACCGGTATCCAAAATTACCGCTGTTTCGTCTACCTTGATGATACTGTTATCCACGCTGGAGATCTCATCACTCATAATGTTCGTCTAAAAGAAGTCTTCGACCGTTTGTCCCGTTACAAGCTCAAACTACAACCCGAAAAATGTGAGTTTCTTCGTAAGGAAGTCATATACTTGGGACATCTAATAACTGAAACTGGTGTAAAGCCTGACCCTGACAAAATTCAACCCATCAAAAATTATCCCATTCTAAAAAATGTAAAGGACATCCAAGCTTTTCTAGGACTAGCAGGCTATTATCGCAGATTCATTCCCAATTTTAGTGAACTTGCTCAACCCATTACAAAACTTCTTAAAAAGGACACTGATTTCATTTGAACTAGTCTACAACAAAACGTATTCAATTAACTAAAACAGATTCTAACTCAGGAACCAATTCTTCGGTTTCCCGATTTCTCTACCCCTTTTAATCTTTCAGCCGATGTCAGCGATCCAGCAACTAGTGCTATTCTATCTCAGGGTAAAATCAGTCATGAACTCCCGATAGCCTATGCCAGTCGCAGCTTAAACAAAAGCGAATCCAACTATAGCACGATAGAAAAAGAACTCCTTGCCATAATTGGGGCCGTAAAACAAAAAAGAATATTGAAATGCGCCTTTCGGGAAAAGTGTAGGTTTTTTTAAAACTCTATAAGATGGGCTTATGAAAATAGTATAGTTCCATTTAATTTATTAAAGAAAAATAAAGAAAACCGCTATTACCTGAAAGAATGTCCTCTAGCGATTTTGTTCTGGACTATGGATTTTTGGTCAATGCGGATATTAAATCAGCTTATAATTCCCTCACAATGAAGTACAGAATCACTGAAATCGGATAATTAGAAACAGAGATATGATAATTTGAATTTAGAATGATTCATCGGCTTCTCCCACTTTTATTATGTGAGTTATGAAATTATGTGTCGAACAAAAAAGTTTCAAAATGATGTAATCTTATTGACAGTAAACTAAAATATACTACTTAATTAGTGATTTAGTATAGGTTTGTCGATTTTAAAGAACTACCGTCCCTACTACGCCCCCTTACGGCGATTTCACGAAGCTGAAAACATTTTCCAGAGATTTCTCATAGTCACATTAGTAATAAATTTTTTTATCCGAAGTTGCTACTTGCTCTACTTACCGAGATACAGCCGCTGCCAACGAAAACCGGACACCCTGTATATACAGACCACAGACCCTTAACTTGGTTATTTAATGTCAAAGACCTTAGTTCTCGATTAACTAGATGGCGTTTACTCCTAGAGGAAGGTCCATAACACATTAGGTTAACTCAGACGCATGTTTTATTTTTTTTGTTCAGGACGCTTTCTTATCATCGTTAGAAGTTATCTAGCTGAGGAAAAATCGGATTTTTCCAAAAAAAAATTTTTTTTAATTACTCGGAAAATTGAATTTCAATACTTTTTCTCAATACTAAAATGTCTTACGGGACCGTGGAGTGAAAAGGGGTGTTGGGTGGAGCAGCTAAAACGGGGTTTTGATGTATTTTTAAGGTAGTTCAGGTTAGTTAAGGTTAGTTTTGATGTATTTTTCGAATTTTTCCAAAGAATGACATTACTTGTATTAAATATTTTTCTTGCGCATGGGCCACGCTAATAAGTTACGATAAGGAAAGGTAAAGTAAGTGTAATGGAAAAATAGCAGTAAACAAAGATTTCATACAAAAATAATTAATACAAGTGATGTCACCCTTTGGAAAACTTCTAAAAATACAGCAAAATTAACCTGAACTAACTTAAACTACCCTAAAAATACATCAAAACCCCATTTTAGCTGCCCCACCCAGCACCCCTTTTCGCTCCACGGTCCCATAATATACTTTAGTATTGTGAAAAAGTATTGAAATTAGTGTAAAATTCAATTTTCCGAGTCATTTTTTCTAAAAATTTTTTCGGAAAAATTCGATTTTTCCTCGCTTAGATGACTTCTGACGGTGATAAGGAAGCGTCCTTAGCACAAAAAAAACATTCGTCTGAGTTGGCCTAATGTGTTATAGACCCAGACTTCTTTATCAATAATGAAAACCTGTTCTTGCAATGCAGGTAAGCTAATAGTAATTATAGACTAAAGTTATAATAGAGTCATGAAATAGTAACTAGACACTTAAATATTAATGTCATTGGTATACAATTATACATTTATAAGGATTAAAATATAACTAAATTATACTACAATGCATCATCAACAGATTATTATACAGTATGTCTCAAATAACTGTCGCCTTACCAATGACTAGGTTCCGAAATTTTTAAAAGGACACGGATCGGATAAGAAACCGTTAAATGCCTGGCCTGAAATTTTGAGTAATTTCTTGCGAAGAACATTAGGTTGGATAGATTTTTTTAATTTCAAGTAATTTCCCCAAAAATGTGGAAAAAAACAATATAGTTCAATGACCAGAGAGAAACCCTTCTCCTAGACAAGTTGGGAGAAAGCTACCACTTTAGTATCCCTCAAAAGAAAGTTGATGGATGGAGAGGTATTTAGGCGTTCTCCGGAACTTTTATAGCTATAGGACTCCATGCAGAATCTCGTAGGTAGATGCCAGTTGAAGGCGCCCTTTGAGTGAGAGTTTTTTCTCCGGAAAAAAATACATATGCAAGCGCATAAGTTGAAGTAAAGGTAAAATGTATAAATTGCTCGGGAAATTTTTGGATTTTGTTTCAAATGAAATTGTCGTTTAATTGTAGCATTTGCCAACGTTTCTATCAGATTCCATCAGCTTACGTTAGTACCTAAATTTCAATTAAATTGGTTTTCATAAATAACTAAATATTTATGCTGGAAACTCCCTAGACAACTATGATGTTCTAGCTTTAATAAAAAAAAAACGCCATTGCTTCATGTGCATTTATTATGTAATTACCACATAGCATATGGTAGAGATTGTTGCAACCGATTCTTAAATTCTATTAACATAGAAGAAGCTGTTTCCAGAAAATATCTGGCATTTGAATCTACCTTACCTACCATTCCAAGCATTTAAAACTAATACTAAATTCCTTTAAGGCTCGAATAATGGACATGCTGTATACAATACAATATTTTATTACCTTTGTAATTTGTGCTGCAGTTTAATTACCTCAGTACCGCACTTTGTTGGCAGCTATATATTTGCATCTGCCAAGTGATAGCTAAAGCTACAGCTACCGAAAAACATGATCGTAAGTCAACCATCAAAATCCCGTTAATTATAAAATATCTCTTTGGATATTAGTTCCCTGTTCTAATAACTTTTTCTAGATATACCCCGAATGCAACAACTTGAGAATAGCCATAAAAGGGTGCTCTATGATGGGAATTTTGCCGTCGGAGTTCATGTTTCCAGAAAACAAAAAGATGCGAAGCGCTTATATCGTCTATTCCAACATAACACTTGTTTATTTTGTCGTATTCACAGTCACAGCATACATAGAATTATACTTGATCCTAAACGAAAATCCCATTAAAAAAGATCACATGTCTTTGAATCTATGTGTTACCTTGATACGCATCGTTATTTTCTGTAAGCGATTGATAACACAAATAAGTCCCAGCTTCAAGAAAATGATCAAGACAATTATAGAAGATGAAATGAAGGGAGACCTTATTGATGATGAATTGGTAGAGTTAGCAATGGTTTGGTTTTCATCATATAATATTCCAAAATTCAAGATTCAAAAATTCGAGAGAGAGAACATTGAAAACGTCAATTGGAAATGTAAAATCTACATTTACTGCGTAATTATCGTGAGTTTGATAAACTTCACAAAACCTATTATTGTTGGACCCGTTGAAGAAACATATAGCAATGCGACTAAGATTGTAAGAGAATTGCCTCTATCCTCTTGGTTTCCTTTTAATGTACAAGAGCACTATAAGGTCTACTGAGTTACTTGCCCTATGGACAAATAAATTATTATCAGTTTTAGGCGGCATATACTTTTCAGGTTATAGATGGTATAGTGGGGTCTAATTCTATAGTAGTCATCGATATCCTCATGATCAGTTTAATTCTCTATCCTTGCAGACAGCTAAAAAAGTTAGACCATTTGCTTAGGAATTTTCAGGATTTTAAACGGAAATATCAAAATTTGAATGCCATTGAGGACGAGGAAGAGGCTTTTTTCTTATTTTTTAAACACCTCATTGTCAGACACGAGAATATTATTCAGTGAGTCACAAACCCCTACTATAACCCACTTTTAGGTGATTTCTACATTTTCAGATATGTTAACATCTACAACAAGAACATGGCCTTTCCTATGTTGTTGGATTTTATTCAGAGCTCAATTCAAATTGCCAAGTCTTTAACGCAAGTCTCAGGGGTTGGTAACTTTTCTTCTAGTCGAAATATGCTTTAACTTTATCTTTTAATTAGAACGAAATCACGTTACTGTTAATCGCATGTATAAGTATGTTCTCGTTAAGCATGCTGTTAAGGCTTTGTTTGTATTATTACCATGCCGATGAACTCTTGATTCTAGTAAGTACCTGTTATCAGGAATTCATAAATACCCCCGTTCTTATTCGATTTTAGAGTCAGAAATTGACCCATTCAATCTGGGAAAGCAATTGGCCAGACGAGACTCCTAAAATCAAATTCATGATTTTGATTTTTATCATGAGAGTTCAGAAACCTCTTGTCTTCACGATTGGTCCATTTGGTGTGATGTCGATAGAGTCTTTTATCTCTGTAAGTTTGCATCTACTGATCTCATTGATGTAACTACGGTCCCCATGGAACTCACTCATTTTTAGATACTGAAGGGTACATATTCATACGTGATGCTCATTATGACATAATTGATAATGCAGTAGGGGTAGGTATATGTTAAGACACGACAAATCGTCTCTAATACATGATAAATACGTCACTTACACGAGTTTTTAAATAAAAAATAAATGTGTGCATACCATGCATTAGATGCCACTCAATTGTAATAGTGCTGATAGATGTACTATCAAAGGATGATAAATGAACACGAAGATCAACAGAAGTTGATTTTACTCTAAGTATCAACAACATACCTTATACCCTCCTATATAATTTTAATAAGGCAAGAAAAACGGAAAATAGATTATAGCCATGTAAGTAAAATAATTTATTGTACAGGGTGTTTCAAAACGTGTATCCGCAAATGAAGGATTTGATTCCTTGGCTCTTTGTAAGAAAAAATTCCCTATAAACATGAGTCTGCAAATGCATCGTTTTCAAGATACTAGATGTAAAAAATAAAATTTATTATTATTATTATTACAGTGCAATCTCGCTAATCTGAATAAATTCTGGGAGAGGGTATTCAGATTATCGAAATTTCGGATTATTGGGGTTTATCGAAGAATTAGAAAATCTAAATGTTTACTCACCTGAATTTAAGTTTTTGGGGAAACCTGCACACGCGCACAACCCGGGATTCGCACCACGGGTACGGACCTGTCTCCGCTGGAGTCCCAAACTACGCTCTTATCTCCTTCTAACCCCCTCCACTCCAAAGACACACCTTCTGCTATAAGACTCCATGTTAATCTTTACATAACGACAAAAAGTCATTTTCGCAATACACTGGTAAATTAACGGTACGATAACCGCCCATTCCCCAACACAGCAATAACGGAATGACAAAAACAACGTAATATCACGTAATATTGGGTGTGTGAAAACAGCACATTTTGGCTTAGAATCCCCCTTGCTTAACTACTTACATGTAAGATATTATCATAGAATTGACTAAAATTCTCATTGTTCTATTGCTTAAACATAACTAAATCGCGATTGAAACAAGCTTTGTCTCTTTTGTCTGCAAAATGTCGACAATTTCGCTATCAAACAGGCAAGTACACAACAAAAAAATTAATATCTTCATACAAGTATTTCTTCTCTTAAGAATAATAAAAAAGAATGAAAAAACTTAGCTACAATGTTTTTTATTTATTTACTCGAAAACGGTGCGTCCTACGAAAAAAAGTCAAGAGACCTTTTTTCTTCCAAATCGAACACATAATTAAAAAAGGAACAAAATATTGGAAAAGAACAGTGGCGTACCACATTTTTCCCTTAAAATATCCAGCAATTATCCTGCCCGCACGCTACTGATTACACAACAGCCACTGTTTTTAGCGTGAAATACGCACCGTTGCTAACTCTCAAAACCAGTAAAATTTAATTAAAATGCCTCAAGTAGTGTCGAAAATATTTAAAAAATTGTAATTTTTTAAAGAAATTTTCACGCCCTGTATTTCCGCAACGAAGCATTTTTGGGATATAGTTTATATAACAAAATTACCTTTACTTTAGCTATAGAATATGATCCCGAAGTTATGTACCGTACTTAGGAAACACCCTGTATACCAGGTGTCTAGGCGAACTTTGGATATAGGAGATTAACATGAGAAATTGGTTTCTATTTTTTTGTGCCTGTACGGATTATCCAACTGAAGAATTTTTACATAGAGGTTATAGTACACAAGACCGGCTATCTTTCAATCTTCTAGTTAGAACCTGTTGGCTCAAAATACATCCCAAAGTTCAAAAATTTGAATGTCCCGCGTAACTGTTCGGGACCATGATTGGTCAGAATCAATGTCAAAACACAATGTCGTCAACAATGTAAGCCTAAACACCCCATTTCAAATTAATTTTCCCTTTTTACTGATTTCTAAGCAATTTCTAATTTATTTAAGAATTAATTCAGGGAAAAATCAATGGAAAACCTGAAAATAATTATTATGTGGTCTGGTTTGATGTCTCTACGGTAAATACTCAAGTTTCTTATTATTTCATGTAAATTTCCTATATCCAAAGTTCGCCTGGACACTCGGTATATACAGGGTGGGCCAATGAAAACGAAACAAGGCCGATTTCTCATATTTACCACTCAAAAAAAAAAAATCGCTGAGACCCGTCGATTTTTATTTCGAAGAAGAAATCTTTTGTGCCCATTGGCAACCTTGCCACTTTCAACCCCTTGGCGGGGAAAGGTGCAACCCTTAAACCTTAAATGGGATTAGTGGTCAAGTGCTGCCTCATTTTAAAAATCGTCGAATTCTCTTTTCCACGCGATCATGTTTTTTGAATTTAATGCAGTAGTTTTCGAGAAATCACGTTATAAATGTTGAAGAAGCCAACATTGAACAAATAATAGTGTTTTTTCAATTTGTAACTTACATTAAAAAAAATTGTGAAAAAAAAATTCTTTCTGACCACAGATTTAAGTTTTTGATAGTAGTAACTTTACAAAAGGAGAATAATTCAAAACATTTATCTACAATTTTACTGGCTTTCTAATTTAATAAATTTTCAAAATGATGCCCTCTTGTTTCCATACAGAAATACAGGTTTTGTTCAAAACGATCTCGGACGTCTTGAAGTACTTCAGGTGTAATCTTCCGACATTCATCAATGATTTGTTGACGTAAACAATTTAGAGACGCTGGCTGAGTTTTATAAATCTTACTCTTTAAGTCACCCCATAGAAAAAAATCTAACGGACTTAAATGTGGTGATCTTGTGGGCCACTCCACTAGTGCTCTTCGGCCAATCCATCTAACAGGAAAAATTTCGTTTAAGTACTGACCAAAAGTAAAAGAATAGTGAGAAGGTGCTCCATCTTGTTGAGATGTCAACTCATTCTCATTGTAATGGTCATTATATTCAATAATTTGTGTTAATGCGGGATCGATAATATCTTCTAGCAATTGCAAGTACATCCCTCCTGTTAGATTTCCTGGTAGAAAAAAAGGACCAACGACTAAATCGCCATAAATTCCAGCCCAAACGTTTATTTTCTGCGGATATTGAGTATGAACTACACGAAATAAATGTGAGTTTTCATCAAACCAATACCGACAGTTATGACGATTAACAGTACCGTTCAGAAAAAACGAACACGCATCTGAGAAGCAAATGTTGAATAAGAAATTCGGGTTATTTGTTATTCGTTCACTAATTGTTCCGCAAAATTCTAAACGCCTATCAAAGTCATCTTCACTTAATTCTTGCGCAAGATGAATTTTATACGGGTGAAATTTATAGGTTTTCAAAATTCTTCGGATGCTCGTACGGGAGATGCCAGAAACTGCTTGTAATTGCCTGGTATTTAATGTAGGGTCAACATTAACTTGGCCCAAAACAGCAACTTCCATTGCTTCATTTCCCACTATTTTATTTTCAGCGACTCGTTTCTGATTTATTACTGATCCTGTTTTCTTAAATTTGGCTACTTGTTCAATCACGAACTTCCGGTTAACATGCTTATCTCGATGTAGGTCACTAAATAACTGTACTGTAATATTAGCGCATCTACCGTTTTTATAATAAAATTCAACTATCGATACTCGTTCGGCAGTTGAATAAACCATTTTGAACAAAAAAGGAATATTATCTTTAAGTCAAAATAGTCAAAGACAAAATCGTATGAGATACTAAATGCAAATAAGCTGAAGATAAATAATTCATCATATCTACTTCCAAAGGGAGGTAAAAACTTACTTCGGTTATTTTTGTTAGAAGTATTGAATTCCATAGCAGAAATAACTACTAAAATTTCACTGATAAAATTGTAAACAAGACACTTATAAATGATAATGATGTTAAGATTTTAACGTATAAAATAAATTTTTCGTTAAAAAATATCAAAGTAGATTTTAGATGCATTTTATTAAGTAATAAAAAACTAACATTAAATGCTTTGCATCAAGTTGGTTTAAGAGTGATTTAAAAAAACATATTCTTACATAAAATTCGTACTAGCTACAAAAATTACAAAAGCGTTACAATCGTTCATTGATGGATTTCTTATTAACGTGATTTCTTGAAAACTACTGCATAAAGTTCAAAAAACTTGATAGCGTTGAAAAGAATATTCGATGATCTTTAAAATGAGTCATCACTTGACCGCTAATCCCATTTAAGGTTTAAGGGTTGCACCTTCCCCCGCCAAGGGGTTGAAAGTGGCAAGGTTGCCAATGGGCACAAAAGATTTCTTCTTCGAAATAAAAATCGACGGGTCTCAGCGATTTTTTTTTAGTGGTAAATATGAGAAATCGGCCTTGTTTCGTTTTCATTGGCCCACCCTGTATACACCAATAATTGACCAAAAACATTATTTATTGAATAAAACTTACCCCGTACCTATCCGAAACCACACGATAAAAATTCAATACCCTTACCTACTACTAACAACGGACTCTCATTACAATGCTCTAGAAGAATGTCCCAAAGTAGAAAATGTCTACCTGTGTAGTCAAGAAATACAAAAACAAAATGACCCATGCACCTGAAGCCTAATCACTGGTAGACAAGTAAAATGTCCATTCATAAAAATTCATTATGAAAGTTCTATAATACAATAGCTACCTAATGGACAAATATTGGTCACTTCAAAAGGAAGTTTAACAGTCACAGTCAAATGTGATCATACAACCAAAATGAACATAATTACAAAGCCAACCTTAATCACACCTGATGAATAATGGATAATGATTGAAAACCTAACATTCTTTACAAAAGTCGAGAACTTCGATTTCGAGTTAACAATACCCAAAATAACCATTCCCAGTTTACTTGAAAACACGACTACCCTGAAGGTAAAAGCAATCAATCAAGAAACCCTTCAAGAAGCCATTATAGAAGCAGAAAAAATTACGGTACATCCACTAAAAGAATTATAATATGCTACAGATTATACTGATTACTGTATTAATATTAATATTCTATGTTAAAAAACGTAAAAATGAGCAAACAAATGTGCGAATTGAATTGGCAAAACTTGATAAGTTCAATCAATCCAAGTTTGCAACATCTTAAGGAGGGAGGAATTATATGATAATTACCCTAATTAACTAAATGAGAGTATTCCCCATATTGATAACGAACAAACACGTACCATGGTAATTCCCCACCTTCAATTTATCTCACTGTTTAGAAATAAGATACTTTGCTAAGCTTGCATATTTTTTATTATAAAAGTATGTGCAAATTAACCCATTAGTGCCCATAACTTTTATTTTGTTCAATTCTTACAAAAACTACGTTCAGGAAGAACTATAGACATTAATTAGATGTACTAATGCATATTTTAATTTTATTTTAATTGGAAGTACAAAAAAAATGGTGGCACATTAATGTGCCACTGGGCAAATACGATATCAATAAATGCAAACAAAATAAGCAAATTCTAAAACTTAAAAGGTACAGTTATAAATAATATTTTATTTATTTAACAAATTTTTAAATGAATTTTATTTTGTATGATAATTTTGAAAGCAGGTATTTGGGTGCAAGGCTATTTTGCATATATTGCATTCAAAGCTTATTCGTTTCGGGCATGCTTTACACCTTCTCCATGTCCCACTTCCCATTATTATTAAGTGATTTTTATCATTCAACCGTAGTTGATTTATAACAGGAGATAATTCTCTTATGGAAGGTCCTGGTCTTAATGGTGGTTGCCCGTAAGTTGCAAGCAAATATAATGTAACTTGTCGTCTGAATTCAAGTAAAGGCATTTTATTATGTCCACACCTTCTCCATAATAGCCAGACTTGTATACAAGATTGATCTACTGCCCAACTAAAAAATGGCCACCACCATTTTTTAGTTCTTATCGTTGTTCTGTACGAAGATAGAAACTGATCATTTAAATCGACGCCTTCCATATTTTTATTATAAGCGGCTATGGTCCCCGGCATTTGTATTTGGACTTTTTTTGTTTCAGTTCGAGAATATCTCTCTACAGTTTTTAGAGGTTGAATAGGAATGCTATTGGATAAAGCCGTCACAACGGCATTATCATTCCAACGCACAAGAACTAGATTTCCATCGGTTTTGGATTCCAGTGTTCCACGGTTTGTTTTTCGGAACGATTTGTTATCAGAAAAATTGGCTCCTTTTGGCACTCTATTTTGTTGCAAAGTTCCAGTTCCTCCATAGCCTAAACTTGTCAATTTTTCTAGAAACCCAACAGATGTAAATATACTGCGTGACATAGAAAAGAGAACACCCCGTAAAAATGATTTGATTTAAATAATTTTTGGTATGCATGTTGTTTACGCCAAAACAAATACTTCATTAAAAAGTTGAACAAATTTAATTGTTAAAAACTAAAAAAAATTTAATAATTTGTCGGTCCTCCGCGGTGTCTTATACATTCCTGTACACGTCTAGGCATGGATCTAATGAGGTGATTGATGTCCTCTTGGGGGATCTCATTCCAGGCTAACTGGACAGCATGACACAACATCGCTAGGGTTTGCGGGGGATGGGGTAAATTATGCAACCTTCTACCTATAATATCCCATACATGTTCGATCGGTGAGAGGTCTGGAGATCGAGGTGACCAAGGTAGCAAATTGACTGCATTTTGTTGGAAGAAGTCCATAGTCACTCTAGCCACATGTGGTCGTGCATTGTCTTGTTGGAAAACTGGATCAACAAGAGTTTCCAGATAAGGCACAAGATGAGGTTCCAGGACTTCTTGGATGTATCGCTGGGCTGTCATACTGCTTCTGACGAAAACTAAAGGTGACCTGCTACCATATGCAATGGCACCCCAAACCATTACCCCAACAGTTTGATGGACATGCCTCTGTATTACAAACTGAGGATCCCATGTTTCACCCCGTCTCCTTCGTATTCTTGCCCGACCATCATGCATACCGAAACAGAATCTGGATTCGTCACTAAACACGATATTTTCCCATTCCAGAGTCCAATGTATCCGTTCTTGGCACCACTGTAGTCGATTTTGACGATGATTTAAGGTGAGGGGTAACACGAGATAGGGACGGTAGGAAATCAATCCAAAACTTCTTATGCGGCGATAAATGGTTCGTATCCCAATGGGCCTTCCATACTCAGCGAACCACTGATCCGCCAGCGTCCTCGACGAGACGAACCTATCTCTTAGGGCCATAATTCGGAGTCGGCGATCTTGGCGTTCTGTAGTTCTTCGAGGTCGTCCAGTACCTGTTCTTCTGCCTGTTTGCCCTTCTTCGAACCATCCCTGACAGCATCTCACTATAGTGTTTACACTACGGTTCAATCTAGTGGCGATTTCCCTAAATGACAGACCAGCCTCTCGTAGACCCACTATTCGACCCCTCTCAAACTCGCTCAATTGATGAAAATTTCGCTCTATTCTGGTTCTAGGCATATCTCTACGCAGTTTCTAAGCACACTACACTCCAATAAATGTTATTTTCCAGTTGTATTGTTGATATTTTATTGCAATTTTTATATTTAAAAAAAACCTAAAATTCCGAATAACTCGTTAATACGTAGATAAATATGAGTGAAATTTAGATCGTTTCTGCTATACATATAAACAAACATGCAGACCAAAAATTATTTAAATTAAACCATTTTTACGGGGTGTTCTCTTTTCTATGTCACGCAGTGTAAATGATCAAAAAATAACTTTGTGCCTTTTGGAAGTTCAAAGTGCTGAGCTAGACCTAGAACAACATCTCCTCCTTGAGCATAGGTTGTTACTGGTAAACGAGTTGAAAGTCTACAGTATGGTTCAGTATGATGAAGAAAGCCCGTCGGGTTAGCCAAACACCATATTTTAAATCCAAACCTGATTGGCTTACCACGAATAAACTGTTTTACACCGTGCCGATCGAAATAGGGTATGATACTCTGATCTATACTACAATTTTCCTCTATAGAAAGTTGCTTGAAACTATTGTTCAAGTAGTCAAAAATTGGTCTGACTTTATAAAATCTATCAGTTTTATCAATTTCAATATTGTCAGCGAAATGCAAATATTGCAGAATTTCATCGAAGCGATTTCGTCGTAAGGAATCCGCAATCAGTGGGCAATGGCAGTCAGCGTCTCTTTTCCAATACATTCTTCGTCCAGGTAACGTATGGTATCCGGAAAAAAGTAATATACCAATAACTACTTTTATCTCGTTTTCCGTTACTTGAAGGTTATGATTTCCTTTCTGGGCGGCATACAAATTAGTCTGGGTTGTTATTAGCTGGACGAGCTTCTCGGTGAAAAATGAAAAAAATGCGTCAACGGGCTTGGTGAGAGTATTTTTCAAATATTCTTCTGTCAATGGGAATAAAGGTTGAAATTTTGGAATCCGGAATGTTGTTTCTGTTTCATTCCATATTCTTTCTGTGTGTTTATTTTTTCCTCTTGCCGATTTGGTTACTTTTTTAAGTTTGATGGTTTTCGACATTTTTTTTCTTTTCGTGGCGAGTCTAGCTAGAGGAATATTTTCATCACTTTCACTAGAGCTCGTTTTCTTTGAAGTACTTGCTTTTATATAAAAGACAATATTGTCATCTAATATGAAATTTTCATTTTTACTTGTAAAACATTTTGATAATAAAATTCTGCTGGGTAAGTGATTTATATTGCCAGTAGATTCTAAGTCCGAAGCATCTGAATCTTCACAACTTTGTACGTTATCTGTTTCGAAAGGCGGATCGATTGCGATAGATGGTATAGCCAGATTCTCATCCTGTTCTAATTCATTTAATAATTCATGTAAAAGAAGGCCTTTCCCGTGTGAACCCCTTATAAATCTATAAGTACGAAACAATAAACATCTAATATAAAATAAAATTAATTTGAACTTACAATTTTTCATCCATATTTCGTGTATTTCAAACTTTTTTAAACGTAATTCCAAAAATTAACCACCAACAAAAAATATTACATTTGCTCAATGAGTAACTGTAACCACCACCTGTTACGAATCGAGATTTATAAAATACAAAGATCGTTCACTACTAAATATTGAATCGTTTCTGCCTTACACAACTGTAAAAACATATCAAGGAATCTAAAAATAGATTGAAACAAATTTGCAAAATTTGCAAAAATTGTCATTGACATCGAATATGCCCACTGGCACGTTTATGTGCCAGCATTTTTTTTTTTATCAAAACAACATATTACTGTAAATAAAAATTGATTTTTTTTATATGACTGCCGAACAAGGTGTGTAGTGTAAGAAAAATGCAAATCGTTATGTTATAAAACAGTGCAAGTAAACAAAAAAAAAATTACTTATTACAATGCAAACACGTTAGGACAACAGCTGCGCATCGCACTGCATATTTATCAATTTATGAAAAATTACTAACTATAAATTTTAATAAAAATTTATGTAAAGCAAGCACATCACAAAGAACGCCCTCGCGTATATTTAGAAGCGCTAAGTTCATATATTTTTTAGAAAAAAAAATGAAAATTCTTTGGCACATTTATGTGCCTATGGGCTTTAATGGGTTAAACACGGTACTAATTTAGTTTTCGGTTAGTCGGTAGTTTAGTTTTACGGTAGTAATTTAGTTTAATTCGTTTACTGTAGCTAGTAGAACGTCGCCTTATTAAAGTTTTAATAAAAGTAGTTTCTAAAAATTGTGTTTTCAAAATAAAACACTTAATTGGCAAGTTACAAATTCAACTTCTACAACGACAAAGAATGGGAACCCGTAATGAAAATCCTTTCCGAACGTTTCCACGAAAGTGCAAAACAACTGTTTCTTAGGAATTGGCTGAGTTAGCAAACATGCGATATAAATTATAGGAATTACGGAAAAACGTAACTTTTTAGTATTCAGAAATAGAATAGTTAGTTAAATACTCTTTGAGTTTGTTCGGATTAGGGGGTTGATTCCTCGATTGGCGCGAGGACCATCCTCGCGAATATTTTACAGAATTTCGTGACTCGCGAACAATGAACCCGGGAGTACTTTACAATTCATTTATTGTACTATTGAACAATACGCGAAAGTAACGCACTTAACTAACTTAATAATTCACGCCCAGAGTGATTGTTATAAGACGGAAGAGGGCGCGCGAGGTAGCTGAGGAACTCACAGTGTCTTGGTCGTGATATTGTTGCACTGAGATGATAGATGAGAGGGCGATTTCTATATTTCTAGGTCTTAAATAGTAGAGCTAAGGGCCGGTACTCATAGGCGTACCCCTAACTTGGAAGCAATTGTCGGCTTCCCAGCTACTCATCGTGTTAACGCGCAACGTCCAGATGAATAGCCGATTGGACCTTCGTTGGCCATGCCGGCGGAGCAGCGCTTAAATTGGACCGACATTATAGCTCCGACAAAGAGCATTGCTGGAAATCCCAATCATAAAACAACCACCATCTGGGGATGATGGATGCTAACGCTGGGAATTCCTTGAATGCACGTGACTATCGCTAAAATCACATATAAAAAAAAGACCTAGTAATATTCGGGAACTAAAACGGAATTACAAATACATGGGCGTAGCATCGGGTATATTAATCGAGGAAATAGTCCAATATGACTAACTACAGTCTTAATAGAGTTTTTTTTTAAATCACTTTCCCTGGAAGAAAAATCTAACTGGCACATATCTTGTTATTATGGTGAATGTAATCTTTCATCATGTGTGATAATCATCATGTGAAATCACTCTTTTCTCACAGTTTAATTCATTTCAGCACGTTTTCACACAAATCGAGTTATTTGAAACTCAAATCGATAGATTTAAACGATTTAGCTAAGTTTCGACTTATTTTTATGATTCCAGGCAAATCCACGATATTTGGTGGGTTTGAAAAATTTTATGTGCAAATTGTTGGTGTTCAACCGTTTCTGGATTATTTTGGCCAAAACGGTCGATTTGAGCAAATTCCGTGACGAACTGATGGTTTCTGATCGAAATAACTCTTTTCTGCCAGTTCAACTCATATTAGCACGTTTTCACACAATTCCAGTTATTTGAAACCCAAATAGACAAATTTGGACGATTTAGCCAAATTTCGACTTATTTCCATGAGTTATATCTCCAGATATGGGAGATCACTTTAAAAAAAAATCCTAAGTTAATCACTTTCAACTATTTATTTCGATAATATTGTACTAGCACTAAAAACCGGACAAACAGCAGTATAATAATAACAATAATAATACTTCTACAATAGTCTTATCTCTATTTATAATTAAAATATGCTATGGTCAGCGGGAGCGATGATGGCGTCGTGGGCTTAGAGGACTTCATGGAACTTCATGATGTAATTCCTCCCCCCGAAGATCCTGCTGCTAAGGAATGCGAGAAAGCTGGATGTCTTCTTTTGGTTGCTCCTCGGGCTTTCTTCTAATCCTTGGTGACAGAATTTTCTTCCAGGCAGTGGTTAAGCAGCAGCCTACTATGTAAGAAGAATGTATATGATATTGTCCATATACTAGGTGTGGTGGCTATATCTTCAAATGCTAGCTCTGACTGAGCCTTTTCCTGAAACACTTCATTTTTAATGTATGCAGGTCATATAATTTTAACTCGGGGAGGTGTAGACTTAGGTCTAACATATTCTGTAAATCATGATTATGATTAAAGTCTGGGAACAATATAGGTTGCATGTCAGTCTTAATGATTTCTAGTTCATTACGTGCACTTTTGTTACCCACTGTTATCTGGCATCCCACTGGAATTTGACACAGGAATGTTCCTAACACTTTTCTTGCTTCGTTTTGTCCGTTCCCACTCGTCATCCATACCGTCTGCTTCTTTGGCCACACCAATATCCTGTCCTGGTTGTCTACGTGGGGTTTTCAGATCGGCTGTCTAGGAGTGGCTAGGGCGATCAAAACACACGACACAGGATCGTTCACTTATTTTATAACGAAAATAAATATATTGAAATAATAAAGATAACTGTCTAAATCAATCAGAATAGTAAGCGTTCAGCAGCGACGTGTATAGCACGAAGGTCGGGTCAAGAGTCTGAGGAAGAAGAGCGGTTCCACAGGGCTGTTGCTCCTTTTAAAGGCAACCAACCCTTTCTACACTTCCGGGTACTGTCACCTATCCAGTGTCGCTCGAGTGAGTGTCACTCGTCGGTGCATGTTCCCGGAATCCATAGCTGTAGAGTAAGTAATCCATTACAGTGCTGCTGTCTCCGCCACAATCCATTGATCTGTCACGTCCAATCGTTCCATTATCTGTCAGTGACCTCGGCTTTTATTTGGTTACAGGCGGTTGTGGGTCAGATTTGCTTCAACAGATCAACTTCACATGGGGCTGTTTCTAGATTTTCTGCTAGGTCTTTCTTGGGGCATAAGAAGATCTCTGGGGAAGTTTTCTGACATTCTTTGGTATAGTGAACGTAGTACAATTCACTCATACCGATAAATTTATTTTTTGGTAAAATAACCTTAAACAGACCCCGAGTATATACTGGGATGGAATAGAGGTGATAATAATTGAAGGATTGGCTATGAACAAGGGGAATGTGTAATATATAAACTATTCTGTTGTTTGATATGAAACATTCTAAACTTATTAATTTTTCGAGTAAAGACGTTTTTTCCAATGTTATTTCTAAAGGAAATCGATCCTTTCCTAAGTGATTCTACATTTGTTTAATTCGATGTACAGATCTTTAGTCTCAATGATACTAGGGTGTATTATTTTAAGTTTTGCAAATACTAATGAAGTTTATATTTCTTATAAAATAGAATCGATTATCTCAAACATATTTATAATTTCGTTAAGGATATCTTTCAGGAAAACAATGGAATTACTTTATTTAATTTACTTTCGATTAACTTCTCATTTTGGTATAATTGCAGTAAGGTTAGATTCAATTTTTCTAACGCTATAATGGTCAAAGTACCTTGATTCAAAGTTTTTGTCTGCAATTTCTTCTGATTGGCCTGAAGGTTACTGATAATTTTATCGTATCTATCTCCGTCGGATGCATCCAAGTTTCCTGTTAGGGTTTTGAATATTGAACCTAGCCCATTTATTATTCCACGCTTCGACTTATTAGGATGGGGGATAATCATTTGCAATTTCCCTTTCACCCGTGTTTTCACGAATTTTAATATTTTCAACGCATTTCCGAATTCTTCTATACATGATTTAAGATGATGTGTCTCATTTAATGTTTTTGTCACATTATCATTTTTTTCCTGTAACGTCTCTATTTGATGGATGATTGGGGTTAAGTCATAGTAATGTATCATTGCTTGTGAGTCGTTTATATTTCTTGCATTTCCCAATTTGATAAGCATTATTCCCGGGTTATCTCTTAATTCGGTAATCTTTACGGTTTCTTGGGTCCATGCTTCTTGTGCATTAATCAAAATGCTGAAAAGCAATATTATAATAGTGAGTTATAGGGGTCAAGTCCTAGGTTTAGTTAGTAAGAGGCTGTTTTTTTTTAAAATCAAAACTATTTATTCCTGAATGGTCTCTTGATATTATCTATATGAACTTTCTTTCCTGCAGATGTAATAATGGTTTTGCGATTAGGATCGGTTGATTTTATCCCTATAGGTTTTTTGAATTTATCGCCTAATTTCTGCCTAGTCGGTTCCCTGACGTATATTTCCTTTCCTGATTCAATAAGGGATGGTTTGCCCCGTCCTTTATTTCGTTTTTCATTAGGTTTTCCTTCCTTTGGGTCAAGATTTCGTTCAGTTTCGCGTACAGAATTTTCGTTCTTTCTTTATGATCAGTAACATAGTTTGACATCAATATCCTATCCAAACTTATATTGAATGGGTCTTCATTGCTTATGTGTCCGTTGATTATGTCTACTGGTTTGAATCCTGTTGTCGAATGAATGGTATGGTTATATGTCAATATTGCGTACTTCATTTTCTGGTTAATGACTACTCCGGATTGACCCTGATTATTCAACAGCCTTATATGCTCAGTCAGTGTGGAATGTAGTCTCTCCACGGGCCCATTAGATTGTGGGTAGCCAGAGGATCGGAAATGGGGTTTATAACACATTAGGTCAACTCAGACAATTGTTTTTTTTTTGTTCAGGACGCTTCCTTATCACCGTTAGAAGTCATCTAAGTGAGGAAACATCGAATTAAAAAAAAAAAAAAATTGAAAAAATTACTTGGAAAATTGAATTTTATACTAATTTCAATACTTTTTCTCAATAATAAAGTGTCTTACGGGACCGTGGAGCGAAAATGGGTGCTGGGTGGAACAGCTAAAACGGGGTTTTGATGTATTTTTAGGGTAGTTTAGGTTAGTTCAGATTAGTTTTGATCTATTTTTAAAAGTTTTCCAAATGGTGACATCTCTTGTATTAGATATTTTTCTTGCGCGGGGGATACGCTAATAAGATAAGATAACAAAAGGTTAAGTAAGTGTACTGGAAAAATAGCAATAAATATAGGTTTCACACAAAATATTTAATACAAGTGATGTCACCCTTTGAAAAACCCACATATAATACACATACCATACTTACCGGACTTACACTCCCTATCTTACTTTCCTTACCTTATCTTACATCATCTTACCCCACCTAGCACCCCTTTTCACTTCACGGTCCCGTAAAACAAGTAAGTGTTGAAGGAATGAAAAAAAATGAAAAGATGAAGAAGACCTACATTTATTTCGTTAAACAATGTCCTCAAAACGCCAAAAATATTATTGTTTTTTTTCATAAAAATAAAAAAGTACCTAATGTGTCATGGACCCGCCTGGAATCAAAAATAAGTCGAAATTTGCCTAAATCGTTAAAATCTCTCGATTTGGGATCCAAATAACTCGAATTCTTGTGAAAACGTGTTAATATGAGTGAAACTGGTAGAAAAAAGTTATTACCGTCAAAAACAATCAGTTCGCCACGAAATATGTTCACTTCGACCGATTTGGCCAATGTAAGCCAGAAACGGAAGAAAACGGACAAATTACATATAGAATGTTTCAAACCCATCAAATATCGCGGGTTTGCATGGAATCATAAAAATAAGTCTTTTTGCTAAATCATCCAAATCTGTCGATTTGGGTTTCAAATAGCTCAAATTGTGTCAAAACGTGCTAATATGAATAAAACTGGAAGAAAAGAGTGATTTCGGTCAGAAACGATCAGTTCGTCAAGATCAAATCGACCGATTTGAGCAAATTCCGTGATGAAACGATCGTTTCAGACCGACATCGCTCGTTTCTGCCCGTTTTAACCATTTTGGCACGTTTTCATCAATTTGCTTTTTGCAAATTGCTTTTATCTAATTTTACCAAATTTGGCTGAAACTAATCTCATCGGTCGAATTGGGCGAATTTCGGCCAAATCTGGCGTTTTTTTTGGCTTCAAATAGAAACACATTGATGAAAACATGCCAATATCACTAAAACAGGAAAGAATGAGCGAAATCGGTCAGAAACGATCGTTTCATCACCGAATATGCTCAAATGAGCTGATTTGGGCGAATTTCGGCCAAATCTGGTAAAATTGGATTCAAATAGAACCAAATTCCATCGAAAGTTTGTACGCTCCGCACTCGGAAATTTCTGGTCCGATTCAGCCGTTCGACCACTCAAAATATATAAAAGGAAAAACTCATCTGCCAAAAAAACTTAATATTAAGCAATTTTTAATAAATCTTGAAAATTAACAAAAATATGTACCTCAATGACGCAGTTGAAAAGCTGTTAGAAAATAATGCGTTTGCTACTCAAAACAATAAATTTCAACAAAAGTACCAAAATATTTAATTCATTCCTATTTGAACTATTACAAAGCCAAAAAAAACTAGCATCTCATTTAATTAACATTCACAGGAAACATATCAAGTAATTGAAAGTAGATAATTTATTCAGAGCTAAACAAATGTAATAGTTCCATTGTTAAGTGGTGAAAGTTTCCACAATGCAGAAAGGAACTGTACTTCATCATGGTTGAAGTTCTCATTTGTTAATACCAATTCTTGTGTTAAGCAATAGACATCATGAGCGTTGTGGTTCATGCGGGAAAAGAGCGACATGACGGTCAATTTGACACAACTAAAATATCCCTCCTCCTTCAGAAGATCTTCATAGCTAGCGAAGAAGGAATTCCAGCTTTCTCCTCTGAGTTTAATATCTTCAATCCTCATCATTGCTTTTTCGAAAGCGAATAAAGCCAATCTTAGCATGTGTAATTCAAGCTTTTTAGTTGCTTCCTGCTGGAAGTTAAAAAAAATTAAAAAAACAGTCCAAGAGTCTAATTTCAAGTGTCATTTGGTACTTGTTTTTGATACTTACAGATAAAAAAATTAACTTACCAGTTTAGAATTTAATATGTACGATTTAAATTCCACTTTATAAATCTGCTGCTGGAGATCATTTTTCTGTTGCTGGAGATCATTCTTCTGTTGCTGGAGATCATTTTTCTGTTGATGGAGAACAATTTCCTACTACTGGTTGAAGATTACCTTCTTCTAGAGATCAGTTATTTTCGGAAGATATAAAAGTTCTTTATCTTTCAGTGATTTATCCTAATCCTTCAACTGCTTCTGCAACTCCTTTAGTTCGATATTTTTTCTCTTCAATTCGTCCTTATTCATTGCAATTTTGTTCCGAAGCTCGTGCGCTGCATTTTCTGTACTTATCTTCAATGTATGATAGTTCTTCTCTGCTTCATTTCTCTGGTCTTTCAATGTCTCCAAGACTTTTTTTGCTGTATCATTTTCCTTCTGAAGCTTCACTTTTTCGTCCAATGCCATGTCATATGGCTGATTCAATGTGTTTTGCTCCTGTTTAACTTGTGCTAATGCTACTACAAAAGCAGCTCGTAGCTCCGCTTTTGTTGGTGAATTGGCCATAACTTTTGTAACAAAGCAAAAGAGTAAAGTTATAAATATGAAAGAAACCAGGTCAGCCCATAGAGCAGTAAATATACTTCGTAGAGGGAGAAATTAAATTTCAAATGCCAACTTTGTCGTGAAATTTACAAAATAAAAAAATTGTAATCACCCAATCAGGAAAAATGTCAACTTTATTTTTTTTCCTATTGGTCAAAACAACAGCACCCTCTGAGGAATACATAGTCTTATACTATGTTTTCATATAAGTTTTAAATTACCTTCCAAAACGTTATGGCGCTAATTTTGGTAGGAACTTTGTAATGATGCGATAGATATAAAAGTTTTTTATTTATGTTTAAAAGGGTTCATCCCTATATCTGCGGATTTCGAGGATGAAGCGGCCTAACGGCAAACGTGATATGATTAATTAATGTAACCGTAAAAAAACTAGGGGATATATTTCGGAAACTTAGAAGCGGAGATGTGAATTGGAATTTCGTGGATTATACAGGGTGTCCCAGAATGAGGAGGTCCCCTCTTTCCTGATTTTTTTTTTAGGTAAAATATCACCAAATTTTACATAACGTGAAATGATTCAAGATACTATGGATTTGTTCAAATTAAACCTTCTTGCAACATTGATTCGCTTTTCGCCACTTTTGTAAAAGTCTATAAGTTTCATTTTTCATTCAACTGATAAAGACCGTCCTCTAGGCATTGAAAACTCAACTTTGCTTTCAATAAACCTGAAAACTAACTAAAATTAAACTGATATTATTTGAAGTTTCAATCGCAGGTAAAATGTTGGTCTATTTTTTGCCAAGTAAAAAAATTTTTATTTGATTTGTGATCGCCTTCCTGACTGAAAGTATTGTGGCTAAATATTGTTATTATTCCTTTATTCAGTATTAAGACATTTTATTTTTTTTTAAGTTGTTCTACTTTCTGCCACTACTGTAACTATATGATCACCATGAATCGATATATTTTTGACCAAGGAATATGCGGTTAAGCCTTGACGCCCTCATTCTGGGACACCCGTATAACAGTTTAACATTTTTTTATATTAACGTACTAAACATTCATTACCTCAAGGTACGCAAACTTGTTTCAATTATTGATACCTGATACGTGTAACAAGTAGTTTCTCGTCTTTCTTAATTTAATCAAATAAAACAATAGATATTTACTGCAACCAAGTCACAAGACACTAACACGAAATAAAAATAACCTACAAACATCTCGTCAGCTGACATTATGTTTCCGTAGGCGGCACAGCATTCTGTTCTGCTGGTCTTAATAGAGTTTCTTCAAAAATTCATAGATGGCACTAGTATTCTAATTCAAGCAGTAAGAATTAGAAGATATCTTAATATGCAATTCTTGGGTAATTTTTTACAAACGTGAATGATGAACATTTTGCGCGGACATAAATGTTGAGTTTGGTGACAAAGTGGAAGTAGACAGGAGTCCAGAACGTTTCATAGGATTTATATTTTTAGGAATGTCATTTGAACAACAACCGTTACAAAGCAACAACAAGGGAGTATATATACAGGGTGATTCACGTAACTGTTTTATTAGAAACTTTTGGACTTGTAACTATTTTTAATTTTTTATATTTTGAGGTTAAACTAATATAGATACACTCTCTTTTTTTTTTGAAGGTCATACTACTTCCAGTTATACCGGAAGTCAAGGTCAATTTTCTTATTTCAAATGGAATAACCGGTATATTTTTGCATTTTTGGAATCTAGGAATTAACCTGATTAAATTCTTATTAGATATCCCTATACCTAAATCTAACCTTTTCGAAGATACAGTAATGTTCGCTTATAACGAACCCGCTTATAACGAACTAATCTATGAAGTACGAACTCAAGTACATTTAAACGTATGTTATTTTTGTCATTTATAACGAACCCGCTTACAACGAACTTTCGCTTATAACGAACCTTAAATTTTTAGAAGAATAGAAAAACTTTACGGTTATAACGAACTTAACGCGGGATTTTACCGAAATCCCAAAGAAGAAAAGTAAACAATTCTCGGGGAAAGTCCAAAATCGTTTGAAACAAATTGCTGACACAAACGACGCAGTTGTTCCAGTATATTGATAGCGTTCAAAGAATTCGTTCGTTAAAAAAATCATGAGTTATATCATTAAAAAAAAAAAACGTAAAGCTTTAACTTTAAATTGTAAATATGACATTGTTAAACGGTTGCAGAGACATGCCAAACAGAGTGAAATTTGTTCAGAAATGGGATTAAGTAAATCAACGGTAAGAACAATAAAATATGCAATGTTCACAGATATTTTTTTTTGTTATTCCAGTAATTTTCCGGCTTTGTAATAAATTATGTAATTTGAAATAGTATTAATACGAATTAAAATTTGACTATACATATGTAATTTTAGGTTGCAACAATTTGGAAAAATAAAGAAACAATCCTAAAAACCTTCGAAAGTGGACAACATTCAAATGTAAAAAAAATCAAAAAGCCCAATAATTATGAAGTTGACCAAAGACTCTTAAAATGGTTTTCTCAACAAAGAAATAATAACGCAATTGTTAGCGGTGCTATATTACAATCAAAAGCTGAAGATTTTGCAAGTAAGGTGTCCGGAAACCAGGAACCGAAATTTAATAGAAGCTGGATCGAAAGGTTCAAAAGAAGGCATAATATTACGAGTGGAAGAATTGCTGGAGAATCGACTTCAGTTGATATGAACATTGTAGATGACTGGCTGCAAAACAAATGGCCAATAATTAGGTCAAACTTTAAGGATGAGGACATCTTCAATGGAGATGAAACCGGTTTATTCTTCAAGCTTACACCTGATAGAACACTAAAGTTTAAAGAGCAAACCTGTGAAGGTGGAAAGCTTTCCAAAGAAAGAATCACTATATTTGTTGTAGCGAATTTGACAGGATCCGAAAAAAGAAAGTTATTGGTAATTGGAAAATCTAAAAACCCTAGATGTTTTAAGAATATTGTACAATTGCCAGTAACTTATAAGTCCAATAAAAGGGCATGGATGAATTCAGAGATTTTTATAAATGCATTACGTGAATGGGATGAAGAATTACGCCGTAAAAAAAGAAAAATCATATTGTTAGTGGATAATTGTCCGGCTCATCCCGATGTTAAAAATTTGATGTGGATTACGTTAGTGTTTATGCCATCAAACACTAGTTCTAAATTACAACCCATGGATCAGGGTGTTATCCATAGTCTAAAGAGTCATTATCGACGACTCCTCCTCTCGGAAATGATATCTTGTATGGATAGTGGTAAGGAAAAATTTATTATTACTCTTTTGGATGCAATACGCTTTATTCATATGGCATGGCAAAAGGTGTCAAAGCAAACGATTAGAAATTGTTTTCGACATGCCGGTTTTCTCGAAAATGAGAATTTTGATTCAGATGATGACTTACCATTAGTCGAATGGCTTAAAAAAAATCAATGCAAAAATAAATCCGATATTCAAGAGGATTTTCTTCAAACCAACAACGATTTTCATGAATTTGTTCATGTGGATGACAATCTTGTGAGCGTTGAGTTTTTAGACGATAATGCCATTATTGCGTCTGTGTCTTCTGCATCTGACACTTATGATGATGATGAGGAAGACGAAGATGCAGCATATGAGAATAATGAAATAATATCCGTTCCTACAACCACAGAAGCACTTCGATATGTTTCTAGTATTCGTCAATTTCTTCAATCGCGAAATACTCCACAAAATGTTCTCGATGGAATAGCCCATGTGGAATTACATATAAATGAAATTCATTTCACCACAATAAAACAAACCAAAATTAGCGATTTTTTTCTTTCTAATTCCTAAAAAGTGTTGTTAAATTTAACAAATATGTATTATTTAAATTGGTTACTAGTTGAAGAATGTTACTTGTTGACTTTTTTAAAATATATATGTATGTAAATAAAGTGAGTTATGTATTAATTAAAAAAACAATCATAACACCATTTATTGCTTATAGCGAACTTCGGTTATAACGAACTATTTACTACGGTCCCTTGGGGTTCGTTATAAGCGAACATTACTGTATTTTGATTTAAATGAAAAATCTTTCTAAAACACCATTTCTTTTAAATGTAAAATTTTCAGCTACTATTAAAGCTGGCTTTATGAAAAATTATTAACACATTAACCATGGTAGATTAGGTTAGTGAGAAAAGTTTTTATAAATATTGTACAAGGTCTCCAAAAAATAATATAAAATTTAAAGAAATTTTAAAGCACAAAAGTCGCTTATTTTAAATGGAACACCCCATATATATTTTTATATGTCTAAATTCTTAATTTAATTCTTAATCAATTTCTATTAAATGTCCCTATACCTAAAATGAATGCTTTTGCAGTAATTTGCGATTTTTTAATATTAAAAAATAATAATTTGAATGATCTCAGTCGGCTTTGAAAAGAACATGGCTGCCTCTTGCTGGGCGAACTTATTAACTAACAGTTACATTAACACTAAAATGCATAACAAAAATAGTTAGGTTTAGGTATAGGGATATCTAAGAAGAATTTATTCAGGTTAACTCCTAGATTCCAAAAATGCAAAAATATACCGGTTGTTCCATTTGAAATAAAGAAGTTGACCTTGACTTCTGCTGTAACCGGAAGTAGTATGACCTTCAAAATAAAAAAATAAAAAAAGTGTATCTATATTAGTTTAACCCCAAAATATGAAAAATTAAATGTAGCTACAAGTTCAAAAGTTTCTAGTGAAACAGTTCCGTGAATCACCCTGTATATAAACTGTCCTAATGCAAGGGAATTGAACAATATGGAGCAGTGCTATAATTTAACACTAGAGGTATTGATTTCATACTCAATTTGTTATAACCATAACAATTAACATAACAAAAATCATAGTACGTATAATATAACACAACTAAAAGCGTATTGTAAAATTTTAAGAAAGCCCTGAAACTAACTAAAAAATAATAAAATAGAATCTTAAAAAGTTGTCGAAACCAGGTTGAGAACATCGCAGGAATAAAACGTTAGCCCTAAAAGTCATATCTTTTTTGTTAAAATGTGTCACTTAATCGAATTGCGCTAATGTTTTTTTAGGAAATTAAAGTGATGTGATATGCTTTGAAAGCATGTGTTAAATTTTGGCGGGTGTGGTGCTGTTTTTTAGCTCTTAATTGAGAGTACGCTAGGAATAAATTGACGGTTTAAGGAGTGTGTATGCTTTTGACTGAAATCATGTGTTAAAATTTATTAGTTGAGTATTTGTTTTTTTTTTTTAATTAAAAGAGGACTTTATGTTGTCCCTAATGCCCTTTAATCAATTTACGCTGGAACCGATGCTCTCATAAAATAATTATTAAGGGGTTCATTTTTGCTTAAAATTATTGTTAAGTGGAAATTTTTTGCACGAAAATATTGTTATTTTCTGAATTTTTTAATATTTTTTGTTGTTTTGTCTTAAAAATTCAAATTTGGGTGCGCTAGAAATGTTATTTTGATACCTACTTAAATAATTCAAAGAAATAAATTGACAAATTAATTTATAATAGTTTTATGATAAGTTTTCATATATCATAAAAAATTTTTTTTTCATAGCATTTTTAGAACGGTGCCGCTTTAATAACTGACTGTCAGCATACTCATTGCATATACGCCGGAAAATGTACTTGCAAATATCTCGAAAACCATTAGAGCTACGCGCTTTTCCTAAGTATACCTTTTCTTTGGAAAAGGGTCTATCCTTTTCAAATTTATACAAAAAATTAATCTACAAAGTTTACTTAAAAAGTTATGTTAGTTTTTCCAAATACGTGTGCGACGTAGGTGGTGCCACCTATACGTTAGTTAAAAATAGACATTTTAGATAGATTTGTTGTACCTAAAAACCCTCCTATGCAAAATTTAATCTCAAAAACTTGAAAAATATAAGATCTATCTACACTAAAAAAATATAATTGTTTTAGCACCCTGTAGATCGAAAAAGAACAAGTTTTATATAAGACACGTTCAGCTTAACTGCATTATTTTTCAACGCTGTTTCACCTCCTACCAATTTGTAGCAATGTTTCTGGGACACCCTGTATGTTTAATATGTTTTCAATATTTTATAATTAAATAAAACTGAATATAATCTATATGCCTATTAATGAGGAAAATAACAGTAAAATTGTTGAAATTATGATGCGACACTGCTTATACTTTGAATGTTTTGTTTCTGTTTGCCTTTTGTTCATGTTGCAAGAATTTAGAGATTTTCTGGGTTCTTTCTAAGAAGGGTCATATGCGAAATCATCTGACAATCCTTTATTTATGATGTCAAACTGGGGTAGTCCTTGGTGAAAGTTCTTTCTTTTTGCTAGCACATGTGTTTTTGGTCTAATTCTAAGAACCTTAGTTGGCAGGTCAATTGCATTGGTCTGGTTTTTAGTTTTTGTAAGTTAGTTCATTTTTCCCACTCGTACCATAAAGACCTACTCAATAAAATTCTCACTACTCTGTAGAAGTGTATTTTTTTTGTTCTCTACCGAGACTCAAAATACCTCAACAAAAATAAAGCACAAAACACGTCTAATTCAATCTTCGATACAACCATACATCAATTATTACTAATTTATTATGTATGAAAATTATCTTGTACAGGGTGTCTCGTATTAATAGGCCAATCCGCTAAGAGGAGATTCCTTATGCGAAAATAATTGGACTTTCCTTATGGTATTTTTTTCTTTGGCGCTTTACACTCATAATACAGGGTGTTGAAGTTGTTAAAAAAAATGTTAATGACTTTGGTGTTTCTTTACATATTTTAATGAAATTTTGCAGTGATGCGCAGTTCGATGAGGCGCACTTTTCCTATAAATTGGGTAAAAAAATTTGAAACCAAAGTGGGGTAATTGGGGGTCACGGACACGTTTCCCCCCCAACTTTTTTTTTGCGAGCTCATAGTGAACGTGTTTCATTAACACTAAATATTCTTTTATCTTAATTTTTTCATTCTTGTAAAATTTTGATTTACCGCTTTCTTTAGAAGATATTTCAGCATATTGCCTCTCAATACATGGTATTGAATAATATATTGTCATATGATTATCTCATCATTCATCATTCACATCTATCATATTATAAATGGAACAAAACTTGGACTCTCTTTGTCTAAAGCTAAGACTAGGCGCCCATAGGCATACCTTTATCAAAGGACAATCGTTTTGGATGAATAGCCGATGGGCCACTCATTGACAACGCCGTCTGAGCGGTCCATGAATTGAACCTAAATTAGAGATTCGACAAAGAATATGGCTGGAAATTCCTTACATAAAATGTCTCTTATACAAGGATAATAGTTGGAAAAACCCAGTTATTGCCGCGAACAGTACTACAACTTGCAATATGCATAGGCGTAGCATCGGGATGCATTATAATTACGAAGCATAATATACATATTAGACCTAATACTACACTTAACAAATTTGTTATTTATTTTTGAAAGATATTGCTAACATTTTATTTGCATATTTGAGATACAAATTTTACATTTTCGTTTATGAAATAAAGCTCATATAAATTTAAGTAATTTGGATTTTATTCCAATTTTTTAAATATTCTGTTAGTGGACGAATAATTAATCTCGCGACTGTATACTATAACTGACTATACAGGGTGCATCAGAATTGTTCTGCCAACTGCTTTCTGTAGATTCCCGTGATCGAAATAAGGTATAAAATTTATATAAACAAATGTCCAATTGGCCTTTAGTTTCGAGATACCAAGGTGTTAAAGTTTAAGAAAAAAAAGTTTTTATTCTTTACCTCCACCACTGACTGATTTACAGAGAATAGGAGTTTTTAGTTTTATACCCATCGTTATACGGAACTTGCACCCACATTTTGTCTCAAATATCTCAAGATCTTATGAAATGAAAAAATTAAAAACTTCTTTTCTTTACTTGAGTTGTAAAAGTGCACTTAATCAAAGAAATTTTTTTATAACTAAACTACTTGAAATACAAGAAACTAAGAAGAGACAAAAAATTTGCAGAATACATTAGCGCATACGATGGACTACTTTATAGGAATTATTATACTGAATGTTAAAATTTTTTATAACTAAAAAGGAGACATGACACCCATATCTCTGCCACTAGTGAATGGTTAAAGTTGATAATTTTTCAATTATACCTACCCATGTGCTAAATAAATTTACAAAATTTGGTTGAAAAATTTTAAGCCGCTTGGAAGTTAAAAAAAAAACTTTTTTTTTTAACTTTACACCCTGTAAGTTACATATTCAACCTCTACAACGACAAAGGATGGGAACCTGTAACGAAGATCCTTTCCCACGAGAGTGCAAAACAACTATTTCTTAGGAATCGGCAGAGTCAGCAAACCTACGATATAAATTATAGGAATCACGGAAAAAAGTGGCTTTTTAGTATTCAGAATTAGAATAGTTAGTTGAATGCTCTTTGCGTTTTTTTAAAAATCCCTTTTTCTGGAAATAAAATCTAACTTCCATCTCGAAACTGAAGGCCAATTAAACATTTGTTTATATAAACTTTATACCTTATTTCGGTCACGGAAATCTACAATAAGCAGTTGGCAGAACGATTCTGATACACCCTGTATACAGGGTGGTCCACGTAACAGTTTCATTAGAAACTTTTGTACTTGTAACAAATCTAAATTTTTCATATTTGGGGGTTAAACTAATATAGATACACTCTACTTTTTAAAAATATTTTGAAGGTCATATCATTTCCGGTTATATCGGAAGTTAAGGTCAACTTCCTTATTTCAAATGGAACTCCCAGTATATGTTTGCATTTTTGGAATCTAGTGATTAAGCTGATTAAATTTTTATTAGATATTCCTGTTAAGGACTTTAGGTTATTGTTTCTTGGCGTAGTTTGCTTAGTTACTTTGTTTCGTACTTTCATCCCTTAAGTTACGCCCATGTGCATCGATACGTATTTGAAGGATTCCATCTGGGCGCCAGGCCATAGTACCCATCAGGCCATATCGAAGGGCTCTTTATGGCTGGGAAATACGCTACTCGTCAAAGGAAGCTTTCTTAATTGGACCATTGCCGCGATCCGTAGTTCGGCGGATTTGCCATACTTCAATGAAAGCGACTTGTATAGGTATTTGCCAGATGGCGGCGATTTATGACCTTAGGCGCGACCATTGCCCGTAAGGGCTTCTGATACTGGTGCGCCCCTGGTTGGAGTTCCTCGGGTTTAGTACTTAAGGGATGATCGCAGTAATTTTGGCCTCTTTTTCATTTGACCGGTGCTTGCTCCAGACATGTGATCGTAAACGTAGTTTGTAATCTTCCCAACTAAGCAAACTCCCACTTCATACTTAGACCAATACATTACCATTATGTATATAAGTGAAATTTAATACAGTCCACTTTCGTAAACCAAATTGTTGTTTTCGTGGTTTTCGTTTATCGAAGGAACCTCAACAATTCTTATACCTAAACCTAACCGTTTTAAAGATATTTCGGTTTAAAAGAAAAACCTTTTTAAAACACCATTTCCATAAAATTTAAAATTCTCAGCTATTACTGAAGCTAGCTTTACGAAAATTTGCTGACATGTTAACTGGGTATAGTAGATTAGGTTAATGTGAAAAGTTTTTATAAATATCATACAGGGTATCCAAAAAAACACGTCATATTTAAAGAACTTTGATGGCAAAAAAGTCGCTTATTTCAAATGGAACACCCCATATATTTTTATATGACTAGAATTTAAATTTAATTCTGAATCGATTACTATTAAGCATCCCTATACCTAAAATTAACGCTTTTGCTCTAATTTGCGATTTTTTTATATTCTACGATAATAATTGCACATACAGGGCTGCTTCCTGTAACATGCGTTAAACTGCTGAGCGAACTTATTAAATTGCTAATTACATTAACTGCATTATACAAACGCATTTTACAGGAAGCAGCTATGTTCTTTTCAAAGCCAACTAAGATACTTACAATTATTATTGTACAATATTAAAAAAACGCAAATTAGAGCAAAAGCGTTAATTTTAGGTATAGGGATATATATATATATATATATATATATTTAGCAAAATGGTAATCGATTCAGAATTAAATTTAGATTCTAGACATATAAAAATATATGGGGTGTTCCATTTGAAATAAGCGACTTTTTTGCCATCAAAGTTCTTTAAATATGATGTGTTTTTTTGGATACCCTGTATGATATTTATAAAAACTTTTCACATTAACCTAATCTACTATACCCAGTTAACATGTCAGCAAATTTTCGTAAAGCCAGCTCGGAGCGTTGATGTGTTTTCCATTTTGGAGTCAAAGAATGAAAAGAAAGACTAGCGAATTCACTACCCCACGACCGCTCTTCTGCTCGTCAATCTATTAACTGCCTGTTCTTTGTCCCTGTTGTCTTAACTTTCCCAGTTCTGGTGAGTCCTTCAGAACCGTGGGAAAAGTACCTGCTAGTCCCTATTACAAAGGAACCAATAGTTTAGTGTCACCCAAATAATTAGCACACATGGCCACTTAAGAGCGTCGTGGTATTAGTGACCTCGCTCGACAATGCTTTTTTTCTTAAGAAGGCTGTCAGCCTGCCCTTCATCTTATTGTCTCTTCTAATATTACATCTACAGAACTTAAAAACTAATAAATCTCCGACATATTCATGTTCCAAAAATAAAATTATATGTTGAGCCCTTTTATAATTCATATTGTTAATTAGATATTAACTATTAATATAATTATTGACAATTATAATTGTGATTAATTATTTTGTTGTATACAGGGTCCTGAATAGTGCGTCAGGCTTTCTTAGCCTCTACAAGAATAAAGTTAACAATTTTTTTCTTTTGCAGAATTACACAACACATAACGGCGTATTTCTAGAAATTATTTTCTAATGTACAGAGTGACCCCAAAAAGTGTGACGACATACAACTTCGTTATTTTAAATGGAACCCTCTAATTTTTTTGCCATTTTCGGACTTCTCATTAAATTTTAAAGTCAGTTTATATGAGGTATACCATGTTTAAAATTTACCGTTTCCGAGTTATTTGTAAAAAGTTGAAAAATTTGACAACTGCAAGGTTCCACAGAAATCGATATTGTGCGCTAACCGCTGTGAATGTCAGAATCAATTTTCTGGAGCTTAAAGAGGATCTATTAAGCTAAGTTTTTACGTATTTCGATTTTTTAAAAATTGTCTACAACCACTGAAATAGGCCTCCGAAGTTGCATGACTTCTAACCTCAATAACTTGCTTATTTCAAATAGAATGCCTCAGTTTTCTCGATGGCATTGTGTTCAGAATTCAAAAATCTACAACTTTTGTTAACATTACCCTATCCCTAAATCCAGCCATTTCGGAGTTCTCGCAAATTGCCCCTTTTTGACCTCTAAGTGTTTTGATAGTCATAACTCCTAAGAACTTCTCTAGCTGATGAAGTATGCTTATCACAATTTGCAGTTTATGGTTGTCATGGAAATAAGACAATAAATAGTTTCGAAGTTTTCAAATTTTTATTTGTCTTTGTTTTCAAAATTTACGGATATTCTTGTTCAAACTCATGAATTTTTCAAAGGAAGAGTTGATTGATATGATTTTTGTTTTGGGAGAAAGTGAGAAAAATTGTTTTCTGGCCAGTAGAACCTATGCTGCTCGGTTTCCTGAAAGACGCCATCCGGAAGCCATCAGATTTAGTAGATCATTCAAACGATTTCTGCAAACTGGAAATGTCAAATATGAAAAACAGAAAAGAACAAAAACTGCCAGAAGTGAGACGAATGAATTAGCTGTGTTATTGAATGTGACTAAACATCCAAATATTAGTCAGGCACAGGTAGCAAAACAAGTTGGAATAAGTGAGAGGTCAGTGCAGAGAATAATAAAAAAACATCACTTCCACGCATATCACATTCAGTTATACCAGGCTCTGAATGAAAATTACTTTCTGCACAGGACTGAATTTTGTACCTGGGCACAATTGCGTTTACGGGAAAATCCTGGTTTTTTTATGAACGTTTTATTTTCCGATGAAGCTACGTTTCACAATAGTGGTTGTGTCAACAAACATAACTTCCATTTTTATTCTATGGAGAATCCGAGAGTAATGCGGCAAGTTGATTACCAACATCGGTGGTCAATAAATGTTTGGGGAGGAATTCTTGGACATTATGTGGTAGGCCCTTATTTTCTTGACGGTCATCTTAACAGCCAAAAGTACTTGGATTTTTTAACAAATATTTTGCCCAGGTTGCTTGAAAATTTACCCATAAATATTCAGGCACAGAACATTTGGCTTCAACACGATGGTGCTCCTCCACATTTTTCGGCACAAGTTAGAACCTTATTGGATAATACGTTCGAAAATCGATGAATTGGTAGGGGCGGACCAGTTGCATGGCCTCCAAGGTCCCCCGATTTAACAAAACCTGATTAATTCTTATGGGGCTATATTAAAGAACGTGTTTACATGGAACCTTCGACAACACAAGACAACATGCGTCAAAGAATTATTCACGCCTTTGCTACAATTACACCTACAATGCTCCAAAACGTGGATAGATCCTTTCATGTTAGAATCAACAAATGTCTTGAACAAGGTGGAAGACATTTTGAATATCTTTTAAGATGAAATTGTTAGGCTAATAATTGTGAAGTTATGTTGTTTAATTTAATGTGAATGTAAAATTAGTTAGCAGCAATAGTCATTAATAATAGTAATTATTTTTTTAATTTTGAATTTAAAAAGTTGATAGAAGAGAAAGAAAAAGTAGAGAAGATCTTAGGAGTTATGACTATCAAAACACTTAGAGGTCAAAAAGGGGCAACTTTCGAGAACTCCGGAATGGCTGGTTTTAGGGATAGGGCAATGTTAACAAAAGTTGCAGATTTTTGAATTCTGAACACAATGCCATCGAGAAAATTGAGGCATTCTATTTGAAATAAGCAAGTTATTGAGGTTAGAAGTCATGCAACTTCGGAGACCTATTTCAGTGGTTGTAGAGAATTTAAAAAAAAATCAAAATACGTCAAAACTTAGCTTAATAGGTCCTCTTTAAGCTCCAGAAAATTGATTCTGACATTCACAGCGGTTAGCGCACAATACCGATTTCTGTGGAACCTTGCAGTTGTCAAATTTTTCAAATTTTTACAAATAACTCGGAAACGGTAAATTTTAAAGATGGTATACCTCACATAAACTGACTTTAAAATTTAACGAGAAATCCGAAAATGGCAAAAAAATTGGAGGGTTCCATTTAAAATAACGAAGTTGTATGTCGTCACACTTTTTGGGGTCACTCTGTACATTAAAAAATAATTTCTGGAAATACATCTTTATGTGTTGTGTAATTCTGCAAAAGAAAAAAATTGTTAACTTTATTCTTGTAGAGGCTAAGGAAGCCTGATGCGCTATTGCAGGACCCTGTATTTCTTGCAACATAAATCTGAAGTGTTTAACAAACTCCGCGAATTTGAAGTTCTTGTGTCAGCACAGCTCGGGAAGGGCATAAAAGTATTGCGAAGTGATAATGGGACAGAATATACGTCGAATGAAGTTAAACATTTTTTAAAAACCAAAGTTATTGTGCATGAACTTTCTTCACCGTATATACACGAGCAAAACGGACGGGCCGAGCGTGAAATTAGAACAATCATAGAAAGTGCAAGATCCATTCTTCTGGGAAGCAGGCTGCCTAATAAACTTTGGACGGAAGCAGTTAACACAGCAAGTTATATTTTAAATAGAATAATCTTAAATCCATCTGTAAAACTAACCCCCTACGAGAAGTGGTTCGGTCGCAAGCCTCAAATAAATCATTTTAGGGTGTTTGGGTCTGAAGCACTCATAAACATCCCAAAAGAAAAGCGCCACAAAATAGACCCTAAAAGCAGAAAGGTTATTTTTATTGGCTATGATGGTGACTCTACTAATTACAGATTATGGGATAATGAAAGTAGCAAAATTTACTTTAGCAGTGATGTAGACTTTAATGAAAATAATTGTTTAAATTATCAGGGAGATACAAAAACTAGCTGTTTTTCTATTGATCTGAATTTTAATCTTGGCGATGAGCTAAAGGAAGATAATGAGTTTTTCGAAGAGCCTCCGCAGCCGCAATCACAGCTAGACCATGAAAATAAAGAAAGAAGGAAACTCCGTGACAGAGAAAAACTTCAAGCCCCTGAACGCTACGAGAACCCTGTTGCATATTATGCCGATGATGTGCCCCTTACGTACAATGAAGCTATTACTAGTGACTGTGCCCATTTGTGGCAATGTGCTATGCAGGAGGAGATTGAGGCATTAGAAGAAAATAAAACATGGAGCATTTGTTCTTTACCTAAAGGAACACGGACAATTGGCTCTAAATGGGTCTATGCCATTAAATCAGATCCCACAGGTACTGGAAAAAGGTATAAAGCACGACTTTTTGCGAAAGGCTATTCGCAACGCGAGGGTATTGACTACACGGACATACATGCCCCGGTAGTAAGATACGAGTCAATTAGGATACTTCTAGCAATGGCAGCCAAGAAGGACTACGAGTTGATGAAGTTCGATGTAAAAACTGGGTTTTTATATGGGGAACTCCAGGAGGAAATATATCTACAGCAGCCATGGGGACACATAGATGAAGCAAACATCGATGCCGTGTACGGACTACATCGCAGCTTGTACGGTCTGAAGCAGTCGCCACGATGCTGGAACGAAAAGTTCGTGAGTTTTTTAAATAAGTTCAATTTCCAAAACATCGAAAGTGATAAGTGCATATTTGTCGGTCATGTAGGTAGTTACCTTGTGTATCTAGCTTTATACAGGGTTATTTACGTCATGCTACACGGAATATTGCGGCTAAAGTATTTAATATTTCGAATTTTTCTTTTTTGCGATGTGTAGAACTCATATAGAGGTATATTATAAAATTATTTTACTTTTATACAGGGGGTTGTAAATAAGTGAAAAATATCAAAGTTATGTTTTTTTAAATGGAACACTCAATATATTAGTACCGTTTTAGATTCCTTGAGAAAAATAAATGTAAGTTTGACTAAGGTTTACCTACCCTAAACCTTAAAGATTTTGAAATAATTGAGATTTTGTAAAAATATAGTGCAAATTTAAAAACTTTGCTTTAAAGGAAGTTAAAACTGGAATAAGCCGAAATTCACATCAAGCCTCAAACATGAGGCATATTTCATGCCATAGTCATGAAAATTTAAATATCTTATACAGTGTGTCCAAAAAATAAATTGAAAAATGTACTTACTTTGAAGGGTATTAACTTGCTTAATTTAAATGGAACACCCTATATTTTATTACTACAACTATCAAATTGAAACATTACTGATCGAAAACTATTGTACTTTCCTATACTTAAATGTACAAGTTTTCCTTGAAAATCAAGATTTTTAAAGAAAGTAGAAAATCCTATTATTTTGTGTATCAGTTCCCACGATGACATCTAAAATGCCAATATAAAGAGTCATATTTATGCATTCTTTTTTAGGATAATTCTTTATTTATGATATTTTCAATATTATTTGCGTAACTTACAAGATCATTTTCATATTTAATCAAATCTCCGAAAAATGAATGCATAAATATGATTCTTTATATTGACATTTTAGATGTCACCGTGGCAACTGATATAAAAAGTAATAGGATTTTCTACTTTCTTTTAAAATCTTAATTTTCAAGGAAAACTTGTACATTTAGGTATAGAAAAGTATAATAGTTTTCGATCGATAATATTTCAATCTGATAGTTGGAGTAATAAAATATAGGGTGTTCCATTTAAATTAAGCAAGTTAATACCCTTCAAGGAGTCCCGATTTGAACGTTGAAGCGACAACATCGTTTTATCGGCTGCGCTTATCTTAGTTCGATACGAGTAAAACTATAAACAAATAGTCAAGTTAAGATAAACATTGCGGTGGATACTGAGTGAAATTTTTGGAGGTACTACGGAATAATGCCCTAAGAGGTATCGCGGATGGACATCAATATGCTCAACTCGCATGAGACTGCTCTTGAGTACAAGAGTAGTCAAAATAGTAACACAATTACTAAAGACCCTCTCACTGTAAGTAAACAAAATTCATATTCTGCTGTGACTAGAGCCACTCCAGAAACTAATATTCCGAAAAAAGAACAAGCCATAGTTATACAAGCAAACAATGACCTCAAATTGCAGGACTTTGTAAAGGCTATAGGTATTTTAATTGGACCAAAAAACATAATTTTCGCATCCAGGATATCAAATGGAAGAGTATGTATTTACTTAGCAAACGAAAGTTTAGTGGACCAAATCATGCAGACCCACCATACTATAACAGTTGCAGACTCCCAATACAAAATCCGTAGATTGGTCTCGCCTTCTAAGAGAATAATCATCTCAAATGTAAGTCCAATTATACCCCACAGCATAATAGAAAATATCGTAAGACAACTTGGCTTGCTCCCCACATCGTCTGTTTCTTTCTTGAGGGCTGGAATTCCGGTCGATGAATATTGTCACATTCTTAGCTTCCGAAGACAAATCTACGTCTTACCCCCCACAGATGATTTTCAATTGCAAACATCTACCATAATACAGCACGAAGAAACGGAATACAGGGTATTCCTATCAACAGATAGGTTAGAATGTTTCCGGTGTAAAGCTATTGGACATAGGGCAAACAACTGTCCAAACCCCCCACCCCAAAGTCAACACAACACCGAACAGGTAGACAGCCTAGACACTACAACAAATCAAACAACGAATTTTTCACCGCAACAGAAGCGATCTCACTCCGACATAATAACATCCTCAGAATCACAATCACGACACTCAACAGACTCCGCAACAATGCTACCTCCTCCCCAGTCCCCAGAAATTAAACCTACAGAGACTATCAAACAAGCAAGAAAGAAACGAAAGACAAATACCACAGTACAAAATCTTCTCTCGGAAAACTCAAAGAAAGTTATACACGACAGATATCAAATAACCCCAAATAATTTTGTTCTACCGATCGAAACATTCACTGCTTTTTTAGAAAACACATTTGATAAGGAAGACACATACAGCGAAGCAGCAAAATATACAAATGATATAACAACATTGGCGGATAACATCTACAGCCTATATCCTTTCCTGAAAGAACGAGCCATAAAAAACAGATTTACTCGACTATATAAGAAGCTAAAAGCACATCTAGATATGGACAGGACGGAAGTAGAAAGCATAGCATCATCACAAGACAGAGACGAAATGATGTCGGATTGCTCACAGCAGTCCAATGCCACGTCGTACTAATCTTCGCCAAATTCACATTACAACGCAAACACTATAATACTTCACATAAACTAAATCATTTTCAATTTAATACAATGGAATTGTGATGGGTTCTACCCACGATTAACAAGAATCCAACAATTAATTTCTGAACACTCTCCGGACATTTTGAGCCTCCAAGAAACTAACTTTACTGAAAAACACAAAAAATACCTGAAACACTACCAAGGCTATCACTACCTCAGGACAGAATGCACCAGGGCGAGTGGAGGTGTATCCACTTACATTTCAACCGATCTCCGCTCAGAAGAGCTTTCCATAACCAGTGACCTGGAGGTTGTTGCTGTGAGCGTTTGGTGTCCACATAGAATAGCCATCTGCAATATTTACATCGCCCCCAATTATCCTCTAACAGAGGCAGAGTTTCACAATATTTTAAAACAGTTACCAAAGCCATATATTCTACTTGGAGACTTCAATGCGCACAACGCTGCGTGGGGGTCAGACCATACGTTTGGTAGAGGAAAAGTTATAGAGAATGTCCTAATTAACTCTGACTTATGTCTATTGAATACAGGGCAGCCTACGCATCTTAACATTCCATCCGGCACGTTCTCTGCAATCGACTTAAGCCTATGTGATCCAAATAGTGCAACTCAGCTAAGTTGGAAGGCTCTAGATAGCCTTTACGACAGCGATCACTACCCTATCAGTATTTCCAATAAAGTCAACATGGACTCTCCTGTGTTTGAGAGGTGGAATTTACCCTGTTCAGATTGGAGCAATTTTGCAAGGGAAACGGAAAGTCTGAGTGAAAAATTGGTATTATCCGAGGATATAGATGAAGCAACACAACAACTTACCGAATGCATCCTGGACGCTGCTTCCAAACATATAGGGAAAAAGAAAGTGGGGACAGCTAGAAGATCGGTGCCTTGGTGGAACGAATCATGCCAAACCGCCGTTAAAAACTGTAAGAGAGCTCTGAACCGATACCGGCGAACAAAATATCTGGACGACTATATAAAGTTCAAACATCTAAAAGCCAAGTGTAAATACATTCTGAAAGAAAGCAAAAAGAAATCCTGGCATCACTATGTAAATACAATCACACCAGAGGTAACCCCCTCGGAAATCTGGACAAAAATCAAGCGCATTCGAGGACAACCCACCAATTTCAAAGTGAACTCCATTGAACATAACAACGAAATAATTACAGACAGCCGAGAAATTGCTCAGACCATTGCTGAGCATTTACAACGGAAGTCGGTCAATCACACACCCCCCGCACTACCACTTCCAATTCAACATAGCAATACAATGTTCTCAAACGAAATCAATTCAGAATTTAAGTTTCACGAAATTACCTATGCTCTTTCCAGATCCAAGAACTCCTCAGCCGGACCGGATGATATTCCGTTCATTTTCTTAAAGAATTTATCACTTACCTGTCTGGGAAAACTCCTAGAACTGTATAACAAAATTTGGGTAAAACAAGTATTCCCCAAATGCTGGAGAGAGTCAACAATACTGCCCCTTAAGAAGGATGAAGTATCTCCGCTCAATGTAAAAGCCTTTCGACCCATATCACTAACTTGCACAATGTGTAAATTAATGGAAAAGATGCTAAACAAAAGACTACTATGGTATCTGGAAAGTAACAAGCTCTTGAACCCTTATCAAAACGGTTTCAGACAACATCGCAGTACCTTGGACAACCTAACACTAATTCAATCGGAGATATCCAACGCGATAATATCCCAACAGGAAACGGTGGTGGTTTTCTTTGACTTGGAGGCGGCTTTCGACACAGTCTGGCAACCACTCATACACAACAAACTGAAAGAATACAATTTGCAAGGAAATATAGCAGTCTTCATCAACAATTTCTTAACCGAACGAATGTCCAGAGTAGTGGTTAACGGAGCAAAATCGGATGCTTTTCCTTCGAAGAACGGAGTACCTCAGGGCTCAGTACTTAGCCCAACACTCTTTAACATGGCCATCAACGATATACAAGGATTCATTGAGAAGCCTGTTCAACACTGTTTGTATGCCGATGACTTGGCCATCTATTTCTCTGGAAAAAACACTTCCACTACGTGCAAAGTAATACAAAATACCATCAACAACTTACAGGGATGGGCATCCAGCTCTGGTTTCAACTTTTCGGAACAAAAATCAAAAGTCATGTTGTTTAGCCGTAAAAGAAATGCACGCCTGCCTCAACTTACCTTGAAATCAACCCCTTTGCAACATGTGAATGAGCATCTCTTCCTAGGTCTCACCTTTGACAACAAATTGACGTGGAAAAAGCACATATTAAAGACTAAAGCGAATTGCCTCAACCGGATGAACATAATCAAAGTTCTAGCAAACCAACACTGGGGCTCAAACGAAATGATGCTGCTTCGGATTTACAGAGCCCTTATCCGTTCCAAATTGGACTACGGCAGTATAGTGTACGCATCCGCTAGCGAAACAAACTTGAAGTCCTTAAATACAATACAAAATACTGCAACGAGACTGGCCTTAGGTGCTTTCAAATCCAGTCCAACCGACTCACTGGCTTTCGAGGCACACGAGATGCCTCTTAAATTGAGAAGAGAACAACTTTTACTGAACTACTTCACTCGAAAGATGGCGGACCAAGGAAGCCCTGTTGCTCAATTGTTCAGCGGCCTGCAGGGTCTGGAAACTACATCGAGGTCTCCTTCTCCCATTTCTCACGCCCTGGCAGGATTGCTGAAGGATATCGACTTCTATCCGAGCTTCAACCACTATGTGACATCCACACCTCCATGGAGTAGGATACCGCCGGACTTTCACTTGGCCCTTCATCAATACAGCAAACGAGACTCGCCAGCTGTCCTTCTCATCCGTTCTTTTCAACAAATCATTGACTCATTTGCACCGGACAGTATACTCTACACGGATGCCTCTAAATCTAAGGAGGGCGTGGGTTGGGCAGTCACGAGCGCGCGCGACTTGGTGGCGAGCTCTGGTCTTCCGGATGTGTGTGGCATCTATACGGGTGAATTGTTCGCAATATATAGAGCAGTGAAAGGGATGAACGGTGACAACAAAACATTTGCTATCTGTTCGGACTCACTAGGTGCATTACAAGCAATCAAGGACCCTTACAGCCCGAATTCTCTAATTCAAAATATCCAAGAAGACATCCATACCTTATCCTCCAGCCACTGCAAAATTCACTTGGTATGGATCCCATCACACATCGGAATAGCAGGTAACGAATTAGCGGACTCGAGTGCGGGAAATGCGGCCCGCTCTCGGACCATAGAGCAACATTTTTACCTACCGAAGGACGCAAGCAAACATTTCACAGTGGCTATTGAGGGTAAGTGGCAAAACCTCTGGAGCCTATCCAACACAAAACTGTCACGAATCGAACCATCGCTGCTCCCTTTTAAACAACTCCAACTAGATAGAAAAGGCACTGTGGCCATGAGAAGACTGAGGATTGGACATACAAGACTGACTCATGGTCACCTAATGGAAAGGACACCCCCACCAAAATGTGATAGGTGCAATGTCTTGCTGACAGTCGACCACATCGTCACAAAGTGTCCAGTCTATAGTGCCAATAGGGCCTCGTTCCGAATTAAGGATGAACTGCACAAGAACTGGCACTCCACCGTAGATCAGAGAGCAACCTTAGAATTTCTAAAGTCAATCGATCTTTTTAACTCCATCTAAATGTAATTTTATGTCTACTCGAAGTGTACATGTACTAGAAACGTCTTGTAAACCGTATGTTGTCAAATGTATGTTGAGTGCCAATAACCTAAGTAGTTGAGGCACTATAATCTTAATAAAAAAAAAAAAAAAAAAAAAAAAAAAAAATACCCTTCAAAATAAGTACATTTTTCAATTTATTTTTTGGACACACTGTATAAGATATCTAAATTTTCATGACTATGGCATGAAATATGCCTCATGTCTGAGGCTTGATGTGAATTTCGACTTACTCCAGTTTAAACTTCCTTCAAAGCAAAAGTTTTAAATTTGCACTACATTTTTACAAAATCTTTAAGGTTTAGGGTAGGTAAACCTTAGTCAAACTTACATTTATTTTTCTCAAGGAATCTAAAACGGTACTAATATATTGAGTGTTCCATTTAAAAAAACATAACTTTGATATTTTTCACTTATTTACAACCCCCTGTATAAAAGTAAAATAATTTTAGAATATACCTCTATATGAGTTCTACACATCGCAAAAAAGAAAAATTCGAAATATTAAATACTTTAGCCGCAATATTCCGTGTAGCATGATGTGAATAACCCTGTATATAGAAGATGGCTTATTAAGCTGTGAAAATACAAGTGCGATCGATAAAGTATTAACTTATTTAAAAGGAATCTTTAAAATAACTATACAGAGCGGATTTCGAGCGTAGACTTGATTTTTGTCATTGGGCACTGGAACGGTTCAACAAAGACCTTCATTTTTTTATTTTGTTTTATTCACCGACGAAGCAACTTTTCATAATAACGGTTTGATAAATTGTCTTAATTTTCATTATTATGACACGGAAAACAGACATTTATTCAGAATAATTGATCGTCAAAATCGATGGAGTTTGAATGTCTTCGGAGGAATTTTTAACAATTATGTAATTGGTCCATATTTTTTCGATGGAAACTTAAATGACAGAAAATTTCTAGTATTTCTAAAAAGGGACTTCTGGGCTCTTTTAGAGAATATTCCATTAAATATAAGAGCCCGAATGTGGTTTCAACTCGATGGTGCCCCGGCTAATTTTCAGCACTCGGTCAGAAGATATCTGGACAAAAAATTTCCAAGTAAATGGATCGGCACGAATGGTCCATGCAATTGGCCAGCTAGATCACCTGACCTTACCCACATGGATTATTTTTTATGGGGGTTGTAAAAAATGAAGTTTATAAGATTCCTCCTACCACGACTGATGATATGAAAATAAGAATTAGAAATGTTTTTACCTCCATTACGCCACAAATGCCAGAAAATGTCAGAAAATCTTTTGAAGAAAGAATTAAAATATGCATAGAAGAAAATGGTCATCACGTAGAACACCTGACATAAATTTTTTTAATTATACATAGTTTTCTGCTTTTTGTTAATGTTGTTAAAATTGTAATATACAAATATACGCAACTAAATAATTAAATTGCATGGATATCTTAGCAATTTCATATGGCATAATAGTAAAATTAGAGATTTAGATATTTTTATAAAAATGTATGTTTTTTGCGAAAATGAGTAGAGTTAGGTTTAGGGAACACTAATGACATTTGATAGATAAATAAATTTGGCATCTAACAGCAACACAACATACCGGGTGTCCAATTTAAATTAAAGAAGTCATTAACAGTTAAAAGTTGAACGAATTTGGCGCTATTTTTAGAAAAAGTCCTAGCACTCATCCAACCGTTGGATAGAGCTTGTCTAGAGGAACATTTTGAGTGGTCACACGGCCGAAACGGACCAAAAATTTCCGAGCGCAGAGAATGCAAACTTTAAATTATTACCCGGTATATCTGACTCACCTGGATTTTTTTCTCAGAAATTCATCAATATTGTCCTAGGACTGATCCCACCGTTGGATAGAGCTAGTCGAGAGGAATATTTTGAGTGGTCTATCGTCCGAATCGGACCGGAAATTTCCGAGCGCGGAGCGAGCAAACTTTTAATAATTACCCGGTATATGTGACATATCTTTTTTTTTTTTTTTTTTATAGAGGAGGAAACCTTCATAGGTACCCGGTCTGTTGTTTTGCAACCGGGTTATATGGGATTCATCCCGTATCAGGACACCTACCCACTAAAACCTCCTCTCTTTCGCCTTGCTTCCGCTTGGAACTACTCCATAGCATTACTTCAAGCGGAAGCAAGATTCTCCTACGTTCCTTCTTCTCCCCTTTCAGCCTGACCCCTCCGGCCTCTCTCTCTTCTCCCCCTCTCGTCCTCCTCCTTCTCCCTCAGGATCACTCGTACAAAATTCTTAACCCTATTCCAAACATATTCATCCCCAAGCATTCCTCCAACTATATTCTCAGTTTCCAACCTAATCTTCACCTCTTGCTGTAAATTTTCCCTCTGCTTCTTCCATCTTTCGCAATTAAAAATAGTATGTTCAACGCTATCCTCCTTCTCTCCACAGTACCAACAGCCCGGTAGCTCCTCCTTCCCAATTCTGCACAGATACTGTCCATGGCACCCATGCCCACTCAGAAATTGCGTCAAATAATAGTCCATCTCCCCGTGCCTCCTCAGCAACCACTCCTCAACCCTCGGAATAAGCCTTTTTGTCCACTCTGCCACGCCTGTCTCCCTTTCCCATGATCGCTGCCAATCTTCCACAGTTCGCCTTCTGGCCTCTCCTCTCCCCTCCTTACCCACCGCGTGAATTTCGGCCCTTTCCCTAATAAGATTTTCCACCGGTATTACCCCCGCTATCACCTGCGCTGCTTCACTCGATACCGTCCGGTATGCCGAGCACACCCTCAACGCCACCTTTCTTTGTATCTTTCTAAATTTTTCCCGGTATTTACCCACCCTTACAACATCCACCCACACTGGCGCCGCATATAGTATCACTGATTCCAGCACACCCACCAGAATCCTTCTTTTTGTTGCTCTTAAAATCAACCAATTTGGCATCATCCTACATAAAGCTGTTGTTATCTTTGCCGTTTTTTCTTCTATATAATTTACATGATTCTTGAATTTAAGACCTTCATCCAATACCACACCCAAATATTTCAGAGTTTTACTTATTTTTATTTCTTTTCCCCTCACATTTATTTTCCAATCCTTAATTCTTTTTTTTTTTATACAGAAAAATAGCTTCAGTTTTCTCCAACGCTAGTTCCAGTTTCTTCCCTTCCATCCACTCCATAATCCGTTCAACACATATTGCCGTTTTATCCTCCAACTCAATCTCATTCCTTGCAGCGATCGTCAGTGAGAGGTCATCCGCGTAAGCACGCAGCGTCGCCCCCTCAGGAAGTTCCATCTCCAGGACCCCATTGTAGAGCACATTCCACAGCATCGGACCCAGGATCGACCCCTGTGGAACGCCGCAGGTCATCCCCAGTTCCTCCCCCTCCACCAAGATACATCTGCCCGACAAATAGGACTTAATTATGTTTAACAGGTAAATACTTAATTTCCATTTCTCTTTCAGCTCCCCGACGATTTGACTCCAATCCACACAGTTAAAAGCATTGCGCACATCAAAAGTCATCATAAGACAGATCTTTCTACACCCCGGACTTACACTTTTAATTCTCTCTAATTCTTCCTTTAATGACAGTAAAGCATGTATAGTACCCTTGCCCTTACGAAATCCGAACTGCCTGTCAGACAGATCCCCCCTCTCTTCTATCTCCGTCATTATTCTTTTCCCAATCAGAGCCTCCATTAGTTTTCCCATAGTATCCGTTAAGCATATTGGTCTGTACGTTTTTTGTTCATTTTCATCATTTATTTTTTGTTTTTCTATCAGAACCAGCTCAGCTCTTTTCCAAATTGCAGGAAATTCCCCTTTTTTCAATACCCAATTCAAAACCTTTCTAATACTAGGTAGATTATGAGAGACTATCTGTGCCACAATTTCCGTGGGAATGCCATCAGGCCCAGGGGCTTTTTTATTTTTTAACCTTGCCGCAGCTTCCTTAATTTCGTCCTCTGTAAATAGTTTAATCCTCTCAATGACTTCCTCGTATTCCCAATTTATAATAGGTCTACTAGGAAACAGTTTTTTTGCTTCGAGAATCTGCGTTTCTTTACTTATCTTTGTGCGTGTTGTAAACTTTTTATTTACTATTCTGTATCCTGCCCCCCATATATCCTCTTCCATTTCATTTATTACATTTTTCCAGGCCTCCTTCTTTGCTTTAAAAATTAATTTCTTAAGTTTTTTTCTCTTTTGCTTCCACTCCTCCTGTAGACTGAGCACCAAATCACGATCCTCCTTCTTTCTTGCCCTTGTCAACTTTCTCCTGGCCACTGTACATAAATCCCTTTCTGTTTTAATCTCTTTATTCCACCAATAAACCGGTTTTTGCTTACCATTTCCCCATCTTATTCTTGAGAACGATTCCTCGCATGCCACTGTAACGATTTCCCTGAGTTGACCCGGTTCCATGTGTATCATCCCGTTTACTTTTTTTTCATAGTTCTTATTAAATTTCTCCAAGCCTTCTTTCGTTATACGCCATCTATTTCTAAGCAATCCCCCTTCCGTTTTTTGTTCTTGATTCACCAATTCAAATGCTATCGTTTTATGATCAGACAGATTTTCTTTCTCCTCAGTCTTCCACTTTATTATTTTTTTTGCTATGTTTTGTGAAGAAACAGTTACATCTATGTTAGACTTCCGCGTTCCCCTGTCATAGGTCGGTTTTTTTCCTCTATTAGCTATCACATAATTTTTTCTCGATATAAATTCCGAAAGTTTTTCCCCTCTTGCATCCTCCACACTTGACCCCCACCCTTGAGATTTGGCATTAAAGTCACCTCCGATTATCACCGGCAATCCATGTGGAATCAAAGTCCCCTCGACACGCTCCAAAAATTTCTCGAAACTAGATAGATTCCTGTTCGGAGAAAAATAGCATGAGTAGAATCTAACCCCCTCAATTTGCACATATACGTATCCTTCTCCCCTTCCCCCTTTTATCACATTTAATTTTTTATCACATATAAATATCACAGCATCCAGTTCCGTATCACAGTAGTAATTTTTTTTGTCTTTAACTATTTTTTTATTCGGTTCCGATATTAGAGCTATGCTTATATTTTCCTCTTTAATTTTTTGCATCAGTAGGTCGTGCGCAGCCTTACACCTGTTAATATTTATTTGTATTATTTTCATTCAAGCGAGAGACCTGCCGCTCTATCCTCCGTGTTTCTTTTAATTGTTTTCTAAATTTATCACATTTATATGTCCCTGCCCTATGCCCCCTCTCTCCGCAAATTGGACAATATTCCTCATTATCACAGTTTTTCCTTTCGTGTCCTTCCTTTCCGCACCTGTAACACAGTTTTCTCCTGTCAGTGCCCCTACATTCCTTAAATTCATGCCCGTATTCCCAGCACTTAAAACACCTTCCCAAGTCCATTCTCCGTTCCAGGTAGCACCGCACCATTCCCACTCTAATTCCTTTCCTGTTTACCAGCCTTTGTATAATTTCTTTTTCCGCACTAAATGTTATTGTTTGTGTATTATTTGTAGATGGTCTAATGTCGCTTAGTTTATAATTTCTTTTGTCTAGATCCGGTATTTCTTCCCTTAGTGCTCCAAGAACGTCCTCCCTTGTAGAGAGTGCATCGATGCCTCTAATGTATATAGCCTCACTGTTTTCCTGCTTTCCGGTAATTTTTTTTATTGTATTTTGCCCCTTTAAACTCTGTAATGCCTTTTCTACCCGTTCGATCTTTCCCTGATCCCTCTCCGTGACTATTAACAAATTCCCCTCCTTTGTGCTCCTTAAGCCTATAACCTCTTTACCATTTGTTTCCTTCTCCAGGCATTCCCTAACATTTTTTAGAGTTTCATTGAATGAATTATCCTTATTATTGACTATTAGTGCATAAGTTTTACGTTCTTTATTTTGTATATTTTTATTTATATTTACTCCTTGTTGTATTGTCCCCGTATATATTATAACATGTGTAGAAGTATCATGAAAGATGCTCTCTATCATTTTCCTTAAAATCTCAATTGTCATACCCTCTATCTCATGTATTGCCACCCACTCGTCGCCCCCTGTTTCATCTTTAAGTTCCCGCAGCCTATAAAAAAGATCCCTTTCCCTTCCATCGTACTTAATTTTTATAATTTTTTTGGTTACTGGAATAACCTTCTCTGCCGTCCTAATTTTATACATTTGTTCTATTACACCAATATTTTCTGTTATCTCCAATAATTCCGGATATCTGTCTCTAAACAATGCCTGAAATTTTGTTTCCATTTTTTCTTCCTTTAGGCCAACTACCACAACTTTTGGGACATTGTCCTTAGTTGCCAATAGATTTCCTATCTGAACTATCGTATTTTTATAGTCTTCTTCCTTCCAATTTGTTTTAGCTTGTGCCTCGAATTCTTCAAAATTTTCTACCCTATCTATGCCTCCAGTCTGCGTTTCAATTTCCTTTTTTTTCAGTAAATCAGTCTGTGTATCTATATCCATAGTCATTTTTTCCGGTGTCTCAAATCTGTGTTTCTCTAGGAATTCTTTTACAATCCGTTTGTTTAAATTTTGCATTTGTCTTTCCATTTTCGTTGTCAACTCTTTAATTTCTTTTTTTGTGTTTTGTTCAATAAATCCCTTTAATTTAATAACCATTTTATTCATTTCATTCAAACCTTCAGTAATTACATATACTTCGGGGCGCTCTTTTTTCTTATATAGGATCCCTTTACTTTCTGTCTTTTCTTCACTTCTTTTCCTTTTCTTGTCCGAGTCACTAATAGCTCTATTTTTTTCCCAAGTATTTTCGTCCATGCCTGTTCTATTGATGTTTCATTACCGCAGTTTCTTTCGTTACAATTTACAGATTTTTTGTTTTCTTCATCCCAAACCAGATCTATTGAGGCGATAGAGTGCCTCCTTTCCACATTCGCTGTCAATTTCAAGTGGGCTTGGCCCCCCCCAGAATCCGTGGGGCCTGCACTGGCCACCGGGGCTTGCACCCGGTCGGAACCGGTGGCGGGATTTTTACCCGCCTGGGGTACCTCGTTATAGGGCTCACTCATCATTTCAGTACCTGTTGTGTCCCTCTTTGTCCGGTCCCTCTCCCAGGACCGGTCCGGCACGGTTGCACCAACCGGCATGGCTCCTGGGGTCGCAGGGACCCTCAAGCCCCCCCACCACGACAAGGTGGAGACACCACGGGGGGGCCTATACCTAAACCTAACCGTTTTAAAGATATTTTGATTTAAAAGAAAAATATTTTTAAAACACCATTTCTATAAAATTTAAAATTCTCAGCTATTATTGAAGCTGGCTTTACGAAAATTTGCTGACATGTTAACTAGATATGGTAGATTAGGTTAATGTGAAAAGTTTTTATAAATATCATACAAGGTATCCAAAAAAACACGTCATATTTAAAGAACTTTGATGGCAAAAAATTCGCTTATTTCAAATAGAACATCCCATATATTTTTTATGTCTAGAACCTAAATTTAATTCTGAATCGATTACTATTAAGCATCCCTATACCTAAAATTAACACTTTTACTCTAATTTGCGATTTTTTAATATTGTACGATAATAATTGTACAATATTAATTGTACATACAGGGCTGCTTCCTGTAACATGCGTTAAACTGCTGAGTGAACTTATTAAATTGATAATTATATTAACGCATTTTACAGGAAGCAGTCATATTCTTTTCAAAGCCAACTAAGATACTTAGAATTATTATTGTACAATATTAAAAAATCGCAAATTAGAGCAAAAGCGTTAATTTTAGGTATAGGGATGCTTAATAATAATCGATTCAGAATTAAATTTAGATTCTAGACATATAAAAATATATGGGGTGTTCCATTTGAAATAAGCGACTTTTTTGCTATCAAAGTTCTTTAAATATGACGTGGTTTTTTGGATACCCTGTATGATATTTATAAAAACTTTTCACATTAACCTAATCTACCATATCTAGTTAACATGTCAGCAAATTTTCGTAAAGCCTGCTTCAATAATAGCTGAGAATTTTAAATTTGATAGAAATGTTGTTTTAGAAAGATTTTTCTTTTAAACCAATATATCTATAAAATGGTTAGGTTTAGGTATAGGAGTACCTAATAAGAATTTAATCAGCTTAATTACTAGATTCCAAAAATGCAAAAATATACTGGGTATTCCATTTGAAATAAGGAAGTTGACCTCGATTTCCGGTATAACCGGAAGTGATATGATCTTTAAAATATTTTAAAAAAGTAGAGTGTATCTATATTAGCTTAACCCCCAAATATGAAAAATTTAGATTAGTTACAAGTACAAAAGTTTCTAATGAAACAGTTACGTGAATCACTCTGTATAGTATATATCTAACAATAATGGGAGAAAATTAAATAGGAAAAAAGTGTTTTTCATTTCATTTTATTGTAATTCTTTTACTACCATTACACAGGATGTCTGGTATTAGTAGGTCAATCCACTAACAGGAGATTACTTATATGAAAATAATTGGACTTTCCTTATTGCATTTTTTCCTTTGGTGCTTTATACTCGATATACAGGGTGTTGAAGTTAATAAATAAATAATTACTTTTGTTAATAACTTGGGTGTTTCCTAATATATTTTAACGAAAATTGGCAGTTATGTATAGTTCGATGAGGCACACTTTTTCTATAATTTGGATAGAAACATTTTGAGAAACAATGGAAAAAATGGGGGTTGTGTACACATTTCTCTTTCTAACTTTTTTTGCGTACGCTAATGGAGAACTTGTCTAATTTTTTAAACTAAATGTTCCTTTAGCTCAATTTTTTATTCTTTTAAAATTTTTATTTACCATTTACATTAAAAAATATTTCAGCTTATTGCCCTCAATACGTAACTTTAGTTAATACCAAAACACACATGATTGCCGTTTTAGTACTTGGTGTATGTTACACTTATTAATGTATTGATTTTCCATTGGAAAAACAATCATTCTCGTGCTAATACCCGGATTTTTAAAGATAATTTGTAAAATTTCGTCTTCCAGGTATGGAGCTAAGTATGAAGTAAGTGTAAGTTTCTTAGTGTATAAGATACTCATTGGGGGCCATAAGCTAAAATATCTTCTAAAGTAACCGGTAAATAAAAATTTGACAAGAATAAAAAAATTGAAATAAAGGAACATTTCATTAAAAATTTAAACACGTTCACCATTGGCGTACGCAAAAAAAAAGTGGAGGGGGAAGGGTAAAGTATACACGACCCCTCATCTTCCCCATTGTTTCTCTAAATATGTTTATCCAAATTATAGGAAAAGTGCGCCTCATCGAACTATGCATCACTGTCAATTTTCGTTAAAATATATTAAGAAACATCCAAGTTGTTAATAAAGAGTTCGGTGCGAACAAGTGTCCAAGCAAGATGTGTATGATTGGCTCCGGCGCAAATTGGCTCGTTGTTGCGGCATAAATAGTGCGAGATAACTGTTTTTTGTGTCTATAGAAAGCTTGTGACGAGTACTTTGCGTTGAACCAAGTACTTTGACAGTGCAAGTGTGATTTGGTGAGTTACAAGGATTAATTGTGAAAACAAAAAAGTCTGAGTAAGTCGTTAAATCCCAATTTGCTCGTAAATTTATTTTAGGCTTGAGTGCCATAAATCGTCCTTCTCAGGTCGAAAGCTTTTACACCCTCATAAAAAACATCTGGGTACCATCCGTTTGATTCTGGGTAGGAACTGTGCTGTTTGGCGCCAAAGAAATTATTTTAATTACCCCCACAATGGGTCCCATTGTGGAGGTAGAAACCTCCAGCCACGGGGAGGAATCAGTGGAGACTTGCTCCCAAAGAAGGGCCGCACAGGCCCCCTTTAAGCTCTAGCTCCGGCGACTCCTCCGGTTCGGAGGGAGAAGGGCGCCGGAAATTAGACAAAAATGTGGCCGCAAAAAAAGCGGAAAAACCAACAAAAAATCAAATAGTCGAGGAGCTTCTCCTCCTCATTAACACCGTGTACGTCGAAGGGCATAAAATGATGGTTCTCGTGAAAGCTCACAAAAGTACTAAGTGTGAGATTAAGGAGTCCGCTCACAAAATTAAAATCTGTGCCGAAAAAATGCATGACAACAAGATGCTTTTCGCGAATCAAATCGGGAAATTCTCCACCTCGCCCGTGAAGTCGATATCGGTCGCATCGGCGGCAAGTCAAACACACGGCACTCTCGTGCCTGCAACGCGAGAAATGTGCGTGCAAACGGGAAAAGATTCGGCCCTGGAAAGTTTCCCGGATGAAACCTCTTTCCAGGCATGGAAACAAGTGGAGAATAAGGCGTGGTCAAACATGCTATATACATCCACCGAAATCGTGGTTGGAAATCCCGTCAAGGGCAACAAATTCCCGGATGAGACGAAGATCGTCTTCGTCGAAAAAGATTATTTGGAAATGGACGCGAGTATTCAATCCCAGTTCAAAAAGCGATTCCCGGAACTAACAGAAATCGGAGACCTTGATATCTTGGAACGCGTGACCAAGATAAAAACTAAAACGCAAAGCAAATCTTTAGGCCAAAAAGTCGCGAAGATCCTCGTGGCGGAAAACGAAAACGGAACTTTCGCGAAACTTGTCCCATTAAAATTGGAACTAGGGCAAGATAAAAATGTGGCTTTCCACCACATTAATGGAATGCCCGTGAGAAAGCTCCGAAAGATGATTCAATTCATCTTCCGCGAATCGGAACAAAAAATTAGGCTGTTCATGACGCAGTCTAAGACTTCCAACGGCCGGCGACAAACCGTGCCAACTAAAAAACGCAGTTTTGCGACGTATGCGATCATCGTGAATAAACAGAAAGAAAATGCGGCGGAAACAATAAAGAAAATTAACTCGTCTCTGGGGGAGAATGAAAAAAAAGAGTCTATTAAGACAATAAAAACAGATAAGGAGGGGAACTTAATTATAACCCTCGAAAAAGACGAGTCGACTTTGGAGGCTCTGGGTAGGGACATAGGAAAGTCCCTCGGAAAAGACAACGTCCGCCTGCTCAAGGAACGGCAAGAGAAAGTATCCCTATTCATTAGAGGCATGGATGCGTCCGCATCAAAAAAAGAGGTGTTAGAGGCCCTCAAAAATAAATTGCCTGATCTTAAGGAGGCGGACGTCGCGATCGGGGAGATGAGGCCGTACGCGAAATCATCACAAGCAATCACGGTAAGACTGTACGAAAAACTCGCGGAAAAACTCCTTGAATCGGGACTCCGCGTCGGATTGGTAAGATGCCGACTGGAGCGGCATCTTAAGATTACAAAGTGCCGAAATTGCTGGCCATACGATCACACGTCGGATCAATGCAAAGGCCCGTACCGCAGAAAGTGCTGTTTCCGCTGTGGAAAATCGGACCACCGCGGAAAAAACTGCACCAAAAAAAGACGAAGAATGCATCTGTGTTCTTTGTAAGGAAAAGGGTCACTGCTCTGGGACCGCGAATTGCGGGAAATTCCGCGACGCGTTGAAAGCCGCGTGACTTGCAACAACGCGAGCAGCCCGCCGAGACGAAAAACAATCTCCGGACCGCCGTCAAGGTAACCAAACGGACGAAAACAACGGTGATAGTGATGCAACAATCACATCGGAACACGAATAGACGCCGTAATAAATATATATATAATAATATATATATGTCGGAATAGCGTTTGATGCGTTTTCCATTTTATAGGAAAGGTATCTCTTTTAAAAGTCAAAGAATGAAAAGACAGACTAGCGAATTCACTACCCCACGACCGCTCTTCTGCTCGTCAATCTATTAACTGCCTGTTCTTTGTCCCTGTTGTCTTAACTTTCCCAGTTCTGGTGAGTCCTTCAGAACCGTGGGAAAAATACCTGCTAGTCCCTATTACAAAGGAACCAATAGTTTAGTGTCACCCAAATAATTAGCACATATGGCTACTTAAGAGCGTCGTGGTATTAGTGACCTCGCTCGGCAATGCTTCTTCTTAAGAAGGCTGTCAGCCTGCCCTACATCTTATTGTCTCTTCTAATATTACACTTACAGAACTTAAAAACTAATAAATCTCCGACATATATATAAAAAAACAAAAAAAAAAAGAAGGAAACTCCTAACCGTCCGTCTTATTTAGTCTTCTTTAAAACACCTATCTCTCTCAAAAACAGGTACAGCTCTTGCTCTCTCTTTAAAGCTTTTCTTTTTCTTTTTCCGCGAAAACAAACATCCATAACATTATGAAAATACAATTGAGAACAACCTTCCTACAAATCAATGCCGATCGTTCCATAAAAGCGCACGACATGGCCTTCTTTGAAGCAGCTAAGCAAAATGCCGATCTAATAATGGCTAGCGAGCTGAATAAAAAATTGTTGCAAAGAAATCCAAAACGGCTAAGCGACAATTTACAAAATGTCACTATTTATGCTCGGACCAATGCGGTCAAGTTTTCGAAAATTAAGCATGGAGACGGCATAATTGTACTATTTGGAGAAGAATACACAATTATAGCCGGATACATTTCGCCTAACTGCACGAGGGACCAATTCGATCAATACTTGAACGATTTGCAACAAGCAGCTGCCGGCCGACATGGCGAATTAATTTTAATGGGCGATCTCAATTCAAAATTGCCCGATTAGGGATAGACGACCCAAGACGCCAGAGACGCGGCGCTATCCCAGATGTGTGTGGGACTCGATTTAGTGGCTCTAAATACGGGCGAACCCACATTCGTCAGAAGAGAGCAGCAAACGTGCATCGACGTCACGTTTGCAAGCGAAAACCTGGCCAATCGTGTCACTAATTGGCAGGTCTTAGATAATGAGCCGTGTTTACCGCACAAACATATTTTGTTCGAAATTGGCAGCAAGCCGGGACAGAAAACGCGACTGCAAGACGGCTGCGTAAAGCCGGAAAAGCAAAAATTCGTCGATACCTTCGGTGAACTTTTGACCCGCTACCCCGAGGTAAATAGCGGGAAAGAGTTATCAAAAATCATGCAAATAGCTTACCGGGCCGCGTGCGATGCAAATCGCAACGGTACAATCGGCAGTCAAAATCCGTACTGGTGGACCGAAGAAATCGATAGTACTAGGAAGAATTGTGTAAAGGCTAGGAGACTTGTGCTTCGCGCCCGCGGAAATCGTAACGTCGCAGATGTCGATGCGGAAGTGTCGTGGCAAAAATACAAGGACGAGGAAAAGAAACTTCAAAAAGAGATAAATAGTCGTAAAAAGGCCAACTGGTCGAATTATGTCGTAAACTCGACGAGGACGTCTGGGGGGACGGTTACAAAATCGTCATGAGGTACCTCAAGCCCGGAAATCCTTTCGAATTGATGACGCCCAGAAAATTGGAAATCGCGGAACACCTCTTTCTGCGTGGCCCTGGCTACATTCCAGGAAAAATCATGTCAGTCGTTTATACTTAGTTCTCGAAAGAGGAAATACAAGCAGCCGCGAATAAATTAAAAAACGTAGCTGCCCCCGGACCCGACGGATTGAGGGCGGAAGCGGTCAAGTTCAGTTTCGAAGCATACTCGGACATGTGGCTTGGACTATTAAATCAAATGTTGGAAAACCAAGAATTTCTGAATTCCTGGAAGGTAGCCAAGCTAATCTTGCTTCTTAAATCGAACAAGGATAGCGAACAGCTGGAATCGTACAGGCCCATTTGTCTGGTAGATACCGCGGCCAAATTGTACGAACATCTCATCAAGAATCGTTTCGAAGAGGAACTTGTTAGGGCTTGTGTAGAGGACAGAATATCCGATAATTAATTTAATCTATTAGTTTGATAAGTTGTATTCTTCATAAACCTACTATTAAATCTGTGACTAGTATGTAAGGAACCCGTGTGTTACGCCTATGAACATTACTCATTTTTCTTGCTACTTTGCCTGTATGACTAGATGTTAGTCCGCATTTCGTTTGATCTTAGACTAACTATGTAATAAAACTTCTCGCCGACCTTTTGTGCGTACTAGAATTTAGACACGTTCTCAATTCTGGTCTTAACCGCCCTCCAATAAAACCCAATTATATTGTTAAAGTTAAGCAAGTTACAAAGACAGATCTAGAAGAAGTGCCGATGATGACCTCCTGATTTCTGGTACGCCCATGTACGCTTACCATTAACTTTAGTATTTAAGATTTTGCAAGAAGAAAAATCGCTCTCTTCTTGTGCGTCTCCGTCGACTCTTAACTCCATACTTTGCACGTTACTCGTATGCGATTACTTTACTCACGGTTCCTATACACGGTTAATTAGTACACTAGTTAACTTGTCACGAAAAGTTATTATTTCTTTGTTAAATTACTCGAAATTGTTGGTGAACAATAAACCTTCATTACCGTTAAAAAAGGTTTTTGTTTTCTTCATTTGCACGAACACGGTGTCTCTGAGACCGCGAACTCAGGGTGATCCTTCGCAAGCATCCAGTCTATTGCTAACTAGACGTATCAAGAATTAGGCCACGTCTAATCAACAGCTTGGTACCACGATTCACGAATAAACATTACTTTTGGTATCGTTAAAATTGTATGTTTCGTTTGACTGATAAAAGTCAAATCGGAATCTTCACTGTACATTATGTCCTTGAATTCATGACAAATGGACGTAATTTTCGATTTTTCCAACGGGGTTAGGTGGTTTAATCGTATCTGGGCTTCTAGCTGGTCATTTGGTGGAGTTGTTGGCGGATCGAGTAATTTAAATTGATCTTCAGGTATGACTTTTATGCGCTGATGAAAATGAATTTGAATTTCTGGTGCGGGATTGGGAATTGTACAAAGTCCGTCATGAACCTTGACTAGAAAATCGGGTACAATATGTTCATTTATTAAGAAAGAGGGCAAGATAGCGGTACCTTATTCATAATTGACCGGTATCATTAAAAACTCAGTATTTATGTTCTTTATAGGTTTGGTCAAAGGTTTATTATAAGCAAGGGAAAATGGGATCTTTATATTTCCTGGGGTCAAGATTTTGATGTCATAGTTTAAAAGAGCTTTCAATCTTTTAAGGTCTCTAGAACCTATTAGGGCATCGAAATCGCTATGCCAGTTTAAAATACGCAGCTTAAATTGACAATCTATGCCTAGCTCTTCTAATAATGGTAACTTTAAATTTTTATTTTCGCGGTATATTTGTTTGCAAGCAGTTACTTCAAAGAGTTCAAAGAAAATGCTTTCTGGGAATAGTTCTGCAATTCTTGGGGTGATGATAGAATCGGAGGCTCCTGAGTCGATAAGGACTGTAATTTGTTTTCTGGGAGGTAAAAGTAGGGCAGTTCTATCATCTGAGCAACACTGTTTAAATTAAGTTGTACTCGAGGGCAAGGGTGAGAACATTTTTTTCACACTCTCCAGTAACACCGGAGCTGGTTTCATCGTTTTGAAAGCTTTTGTTTTCTAGGAAGTTCCTATATTCCGAAGATGTAGCTTCTTCGGAAGAGTCGAATTCGCTACTATCATATGGAGTTTGGGTTTCAATATTGGTTAATTCTTGAGATGTAAAATTACGAAGACCTGTTGGTCTAAAAGAAGAGTATCTCATAAAGGGTTGTCTTTGGTGTTGCAAAGCGGAAGGTCCTGCCGTAGAAATAGACATACAGTATCGGACAAAATTAGAGAGACTCACTAAAAATTGGTTTTATTTTTTTATGTTGATGCCATGATATAAATGAAATAGGAACTTTATAAACCCCATCTGGTATATGCGTTTGTATATTTATTTTGCGTTTATCTAGGAATGCCGTCCCTTACCCGCATTTTTTACATACCAATGAATATATTTTGCGATAAAAATAGAGCGACCCTGCAATTTTCTGTTTGCCTATTGTGGATAGTGGTTAGCATATACCGTTGTTTAATATATCCGAATAGTGCAAGATGCCTCGAGGAAAACATTACTCCATTGATCTTAAAGAAAAAATTATTGAGGCCTATAAAGCTGGGATACCACAAAAAACAATAAAAGGCCAATTTAGAGTAACAAAACAGGTTGTTTCAAGAACTATCAAAAATTTCCAGCTTCGTGGTAGGGTTATAAATATAAAACGAAGAGGAAGAAAACGAAAAACAAGCAAACAAGAAGATAGGAGAATAAAAAAGATTAGTCAGAGATGTCCAAAGCTGTCTGCAAATCAAATTTTAGCAGAGCTAGGTGCCCCCAGTGTTTCTTCAAGAACCATCCAGCGTCGTCTGGTAGAAGTGGGACTTCCTGGAAGAAGACCAGCTAAGAAACCATTGCTAACAAAAAAAAATCGTGATAGTCACATGTTGTTTGCAACTCGCCATTTACACTGGACTACCCAGGATTGAATCAAAGTGCTATTTAGCGACGAATCCAAATTTAATATATTCGGCAGTGACGGTGCACAGTTCATTCATCGCCCTGCTATGCAAAGGCTGGATCCCAAGTACGTATCGGGCACTGTGAAGCACGGCGGTGGCAACATCATGGTTTGGGGTTGCTTTTCGGCTCATGGTATGGGCCCTATTCATAAAATTGACCATAAAATGGATAGGTTTTTATATCGAGCCATATTAGAGGATGTTATGCTTCCATATGCCGAATGGGAAATGCCTCTAATATTTGTGTTTCAACATGACAATGACCCGAAGCACACGGCTAAAATTGTGAAACAGTGGTTTGTTGAAAAAAATATTCGGCAACGGCCACCTCAGTCACCAGATTTAAATCCGATAGAGAATCTCTGGGAGATAGTTAATAGAACAATTAGGACCAAAAAGGTCACAAATAAGGATCAGCTGTGATAAGAAGTTCAAAATGCTTGGAATTCTATTGACGATGACACAATATCTAGGCTAATTGCATCAATGCCAAGCAGATGTCAGCAAGTCATTGCCAATAAAGGATACTGGACAAAATACTAAATTTTTAATATTAATTTACCTAAAATCACAGCGGTCGCTCTAATTATGTCGCGTCGGATACGCAATATTTTCTTGTACACTTTTTTTCTTAGAACATATGTACATATTTTTTTGAACTTTAATTTTCATAAACGTTATTTTTTCGAAGTTACTGTTTAATGTAGTGTAGGCATTTATATTACACATATTTCATGAGTAGTTTAAACAAATAAAAAGTATCTCTAATTTTGTCCGATACTGTAGGTATAGGGGCTTCTTGACGGGTTCTCTGGGATGTTGGTGGTTTTACAAAAGGCTGGTAACTAGGAGGGAAAGGGCACAGCAGGATAAGCATGGCGAATCGGCCTATGAAAGAGATTTCAAATTTTTTGTGTAGAATAGATGTATTCGGTTATAAAAACAATATCTACTTTGACTTTGGGTCGATTTTTCAAAGTGACCTTGAAATATGTCAAAAAGATCGCCTAAGTACCTTTATTACTTTAAACTTAAATATCTCAGGAATCAAAAGAGATACAAAAATGAATCAAAAACCAGTTTATAACTAAGACTCTGAAGAATATTTATGTATTTTTTTAATAATTTTTAGAGGGTCGCAATATTTTCAAAAATTAAAAAAAATTTTAATTGCTATTTTTTCATTTTTTTTTTGAGTGACAATTACAAATTTAATATATGTTATAATATGATTCAAACTCTATCTTCTGTAAAAATTTCAATTTTTAAAAAATGTCGCAACACATTCAAATATATAAAAAACGAAGAGCGCGTCACCAATTATTTGTATTCGTTAATGTTTCGAATATGAAATAGAAACTAATAATAACTTATACAAATACAAGTAAAAAATAATAAATTATAACTAATAACTAATATAGGATATTATTATATTCTACAATTTAATTAACTATTAGTCTTCATCACTATCCTCATTAATAATCACTGGTGTCTTAGTTTTTTCAAAAATTGAAGATAAAATTGCGGCTGGTTTTAAAATACGAGATAAATATCATCCATAAGATAAATAGTAAATAATGGCCGCCACATGGGAACAACATCCTACAGTACGGTTGCCATTAGGACAATCACAGCAATAACATCTTATACTTTCATAGTATGTCCCATCTGGAACAAAATCAATGTAAATACGATAAATTTTTTTGTTTATGTGTCGTGATTTTGCTTCTACTTTTAGTATTTTAGGTGCTTCTTTTACGTACTTTATTGATAAATGATCATTATCCATTAACTCGGCCAAATAAGAAACAGCTACAGTAAATTGATTTGAGCTAGTAAAAAACACTTTCAACTGGTCTTCACTTAAGCGAGGAAAATTAAGAAGGTCATTTGTATTGAGTTGTTTGAATTTAGATTTTCTGCGATTTCATTTTTCTACTAAAACTCCTTGACTCAATGTATTAGGTATGTTTAATCTAGTATCTATATATTGCACTATAATGTCATTCAATTCACCGTCTGAACCTAATCTTTGATTATATTTATTATGCAGAAAACCAACAATTTTGCATAATCTTTTCATTTTAGGCAAAAGTGCATTGTGAACTTGTTGATGTAGAGGTTTATATTGTTGACCAATAATACCGTGCACAGCTTCGATTACCCATCTGACTTTAGTGATTTTACGTGACATATTAGCTTCCTCCGTTGTTAGTTGAGTTCGGTTACCTTTCATTGCTGGTATAAACACTTTGAAACCTTTTTGAATTAAATTCTCTATGACGTCCCGAAATCCACGATCAGCAATAAATATATCATCTGGTAACCAAATGGAACTTATGCCTGCTGGATCTTCTAAAAACCACTTTTATTATTGAAACATCGTTTTCAGTGCCATAGAATGGTCCAGCGAAATCCACTACTAACTACTAAAGCGTTTGTTGTACGTATAGTAAAGGGCTTATATAAATGAGTTTTTTTTGTCCGGAATACGATTTTCTTTGATAATAATTATTTCTATTTTTTTGATGCCAAATATAGGGTACCATCAATAATTAGTATCAGTTGATTTTCGCCTAAATTGAACAGTTTTTTTTGCGGTTTCGGTGGTGTTAGCTATGATCATTCACATCGCTAGATTGAAGGATATACACAAGCGCAGAACATGGGTCTAATAGCTAACAGAAAAAACTAAGTTAAACAAAATAATAATAGGGCCAAAAAGCGTTGTTCTAATAAAACCGAAGCGTACCAAACTCAAAATAATGAAACTAATTCCAAACAAAGGTTTACTTATTTTAGCATATTGTCGGTTAATAATATAAAATCTCTAACTTCAATTTTTAATCATTTTGTTTATTTTGCACAAAACGGTTCCCTATTTAACACTATATCACCAGACTAAAGTCATACAATAAAAAAATCGGATAGGAAGGATAATAATAATTTTAACACGTATTTTAAATATCACATTTTTAAAAAAACTAAGACTCTGGTGGTTATTAATGAAAATAGTGATGAAGACTAAATGTTAAATTGTAGAATATAATAATATCCTGTATTAGTTATTAGTTATAATTTATTATTTTTTACTTGTATTTGTATAAGTTATTATTAGTTTCTATTTGATACTCGAAACATTAACGAATACAAATAATTGGTGACGCGCTCTTCGTTTTTTATATATTTGAATGTGTTGCAACATTTTTTAAAAATTGAAATTTTTACAGAAGATAGAGTTTGGATCATATTATAACATATATTAAATTTGTGATTGTCACTCAAAAAAAAAAAAAATGAAAAAATAGCAATTAAAATTGTTTTTTTAATTTTTGAAAATATTGCGACCCTCTAAAAATTATTAAAAAAATACACAAATATTCTTCAGAGTCTTAGTTATAAACTGGTTTTTGATTCATTTTTGTATCTCTTTTGATTCCTGAGATATTTAAGTTTAAAGTAATAAAGGTACTTAGGCGATCTTTTTAACATATTTCAAGGTCACCTTGAAAAATCGACCCAAAGTCAAAGTAGATATTGTTTTTATAACCGAATACATCTATTCTACACAAAAAATTTGAAATCCCTTTCATAGGCCGATTCGCCATGCTTATCCTGCTGTACCCTTTTTGGGAGAGGTTTGTCCTGTGTGGTAAGTTTGGGGTTGGTTTTGAATGACGCGTTGTGAAAAATTGGAACTACAGAAAGGGTTAAGTAAGTTCCCAGTTTGGTTGTTACTTAACCGTTCAGAAGGGATTCGTGTCGGAAAATGATTGTTAATAAAACTGACTTAGGATTCTACCATGTTGTAATTAACTACATGCAGAAGGGCGGCATCTAAAGGGTGAGGTATTTGTATCATCAACATAGTTTTGAGTGTTTGAGGAGAGTTAACTGCCAAAATTAAGACGGACGTATTTTCTATTTGAGAAATTAGAGTAGTTCGAGAGGTTTGTTCAACGACTTTGCATTTGATTTTCGCGAGAATTCTTTGCATGAACGTTTTTAGTCTGTCTACAAATTGTAATATAGATTCATTCTTATTGATTTTCAGATATTGCATCTGTTGCATTAACACTAAATAGGTTATGGGGTCACCAAACTTTTGCCGTAAAGCATTTCTAGGGGATCCCCAATCATTTAAATCAGGTTTAGAAAGATAAAAGTTTCTGGCATCATCAATTAACTTAGACTTAATGGCGGCTATCACTAACCGTCTCTGTTCATTTGACGTATGATAGTACAACTGATGAAACTCATCAATTGATAGTTTAAAGCTTTCTAAATCATCCTGGTTGCCTGACAAAGTGGGCAGCAGGGAAATATGGAATTTAATGCCTTCCATTTTATTTTCTTGTAAGGATTCGATGCTTAAATTATCGAATAGTAGTGAAAGTTCTGAGTCGAGAGTTATATTTCTTGAAATTATTTCTTCACTCTCAGAATTTTCTGACTCACTGTCAGTATTTTCAATATTTCTGTTTATCACTAAACTTAACTTGGCCCTATTTTTAATCAATATTCGTTTTAACATTTTTGATGCGTAAGACATGAAATGATAATTTAGTAGTTACTTATAATATCGTCAAGGAGAGGTCCATAAAGTTCGGTATTGAAGTAGTAGATGACCAAAGGAGTACTTCTAGAGGTCTGGTTGAAGTTCCGTCGCTCGAAGGGGGGTTTGCCAGTACTGTAGTCGAGTTGATCGTCAACTGGGCTGTTTGTTGAGGATACCAAGACGTGGAATACTGCTTTCTCTGGTCTGTAAAAGAGCTGCTCCAAAGGGTATGCTTCAAGAGGGATTCGAATGGTGCACAAACATTTAAAAACCACTTTCACACAACGGAAATAGATAAAGGATGGAACTGCACTGATCCTACATGGCTGCGCCAATTAAATGAGGCACCCTTTTAAATCACTTTTAAAAAAACTTTATTTACGGCCTTAAGAGAATAATAGTATAAAATAGGGTTTACGGCTTAAACTAAACAATTAAGACGAACAGCAATTAGTTTTTACACAGACTTAATGTCTGTTGTAATGCGATGAGTAGTTTTATAGAGCACAAATGTATAATCGGCATCTTATGGTTAGCGGTTCCTAGGATTAAGGGGATATTTCTCGCTAATTTATCTGGAATCATGAAAATAAGTCCTAGAAGATAGAGAGATATAGTCCTAAGAAATTTGCCTAAATCGTCCAAATCTGTCGATTTGGGTTTCAAATAACTCGAATTGTGTGAAAACGTGCTAATATGAGATAAACTGTCAGAAAAAAATTATTACGTTTAGAAACGATCAGTTCGTCACGAAATATATTCAAATCGACCAATTTGGCCAAAATTAGCCAGAAACGGTGAAAAACGGATAAATTGCATGTAAAATGTTCTAAAGCTACCAAATAATGCTGATTTGCCTGGCATCACGAAAATGAGACGTTACATACGGATTCGATCTAAGAAAAAGAAGAATATAGTTGCTGACTTAAGTACTTTTATCATATAAATAATAAAATCACGTACTTAGTTTTTTAGTCAGATAGCCATTAAGATTGCGATTGTTAAAATAGTTTTTGAAACAAGTGTATTCATAGTTATAGTTCTTCGTGAATAAAGTAACTTTTAAGCCTTAGTGATTTTTTTAAAAGTATTTTCGGGCCACGAAGATATATACAGGGTGTCCCAGAATGAGAGGGTCAACGCTTAACCACATATTCCTTGGTTAAAAATATATCAATTCATGGTGATATACTTATATACGAAATTGTCTCTTTCTGGAGATACAAGCTCTTAAAGTCTCACTTTTTTTTTAAGTTTTGCAGATAAGTCGGAAACGGCTAGATGGATTGCTACGAAATTTGGTGTATAATCTTTCTGCTTCTCGAGGCACATTCGACAGGGTTTATTATGGTAAAACCTTCAGGGGTAGTGGTCAATTGCTACAAGATTGAATGTTAAATACACCAGAACTTTTTTATTCGTTCATGCAGACGGTTGGATTTTTTTAAATGAAATTCCCGGTCAATTACGCAACTTTTTTTATCTGTCTCTTTTTTTATTGAATTTTGATTTAGAGTCTCCATTAGACGAAAAAAAATTGAAAGTTTTATTTTGATTTCTGGAAAACAAGTTATAATGAATGCGACGCCTATATTGTGTAATTGACAGAACGCCGGCACCAGTTCAGTTCATTGTTGATAATGTCAGTGCATGCATGTGATTGATTAGATTTGCCAGGTTTTAAGAAAATTTTAAAAAATGTATATATTTCGAGAAAAAACAAATATGTTGCTCACATTGGGATTTTGTCAGGGAAATTATCGTAATAGTGTCAGAGTTTATACGGAAAGATTTCCGAATCGGCAAACTCCAAACTGGAAAATTTTTGCGCGATTGAAGAGAAACCTCCGCGAAACTAGAAACTTTGCTGCTCAACGTTATCTATGTGGGCGCCATAGGGCGCTACTGGTAAAACGAGAGGAAGAAATTTTGGAGAATCTGGAGCAGAATGCTCGTAACAGTACAAGAAGACTAGGACTTCAACTTAATATTCCAAAAACATTGGTGCATAGAATAAGAGAACAATCAATTCGTCCCTTTCATCTTCAGGCAGTTCAAGATATGGAAGAAACCGACTATCCACTTCGCTTGAATTTTTGTCGAACCATAAAGAATTATCAACGACGTGATCCACGTTTTGTTAATAAAATTTTATTTACGGATGAATCATGCTTCACTCGAACGGGTATCTTGAACTTATATAATGAGCATGTCTATGCAAAAGAAAATCCTCATGCTACTGCTGTTAGGCATTACCAGCGAGAGATTCGGGTAAATGTTTAGATTGGTGTTATAGGAGATCATTTAGTTGGTCCATGTTTTTTGCCCCGTGCTCTTAATGCCATTAATTACCTCCAATTTCTCCAAAATGATTTGTTGGAATTATTTGAAGAAATACCCCTAGAAGTTCGACGTGGAATGTGATTTTAGCAGGATGGGGCTCCTGCTCATTTTGGATTAAACGTTAGGTTTTATCTCCACGAGCAATTCCCAGAACGTTGGATAGGCAGAGAAAATGATGCCCCTCTTCAATGGCCACCTAGATCGCCAGATCTAACTCCCTGCGACTTTTCCATTTGGGGTACGCTAAAATCTCGTGTATATGCTGTTCCTATTCAAAATGAAGACCACCTAAGAAATAGAATTTTGCAAATTGCTGATGGAATGCGCAATGACCCAATGATGTTGGGAAGATTAAAATTTAATTTTCTTCGACGCGTGAATCTCTGTATTCGAGAACGGGGTGGTCACGTTGAGCACTTATTAAATTAATTGTTTAATGAAATGTATGTTTTTATTTCCTTCTGAAGGGTATGCATCGACTGGCATTATCAACAATTTTAATTTTTTTTTCGTCTAATGGAGGCTCCAAATCAAAATTCAATAAGAGATAAAAAAAGTTGCGTAACTGACTGGAAATTTCATTTTAAAAAATCCAACCGTCTTCATGAACGAATAAAAAAGTTCTGGTGTATTTAACATTTGATTTTGTAGCAATTGACCACTACCCCTGATGGTTTTATCATAATAAGCCCCGTCGAATGTGTCCCGAGAAGCAGAAAGATTATACACCACATTTCGTAGCAATCCATCTAGCCGTTTCCGACTTATCTACAAAACTTAAAAAAAAAGTGAGACTTTAAGAGCTTGTATCTCCAGAAGGAGACAATTTCGTACATAAGTATATCACCATGAATTGATATATTTTTGACCAAGGAATATGTGGTTAAGCGTTGACCCCCTCATTCTGGGACACCCTGTATAATTGGCGCAGTCGGGTCGGATTTTTGTGCGGAGTCGTAAGTGAACAAATCGTGTTTCAAACGAACTAACCCACCGAAATCCGGAGACGAATTTACCCCAAGAACTGAAGAATTGGGGCAAGGAGGAATTAGTCATAGACCAGACACAAATCGCTGATCAAGTGTTGCCTTCTAGAATGTTCAAAGAAATAATTATTGTACTAGGATAAACGCAATTGGGTACATATATTGCGTTTTCTTTATGTTAGTAGTTGAGGAACTATTGAACCAAATAGCTACTTTAGATATTAACGAATCTTTATCTGACTCCGCTTCACAAAAATTGGATGCGTATAATCATATAAATAGAAAAGAAAATAAGATGGCAGAATTTAAGACTGAATATTTGAACTGTATCCCACAATTTGACGGGAACCCGAACGATCTGGGTAGATATCTTAGCGTGTGTCAGTCTGTAATATACACTTTCTATAGGGCACAGCGACCAAACCATTTCCAAAACATTTACTTATTAAATTGCATAATCAAAAAACTTACTGGAAATGCTAAAATAGAACTAGGAACCCAAAGTGTAAGCACTTGGGAGGAATTAAAAATCATATTGAATAGGCACTTTGTGGATCAAAGGGATGGGGTTTGCTTAAATAGGGACTTGGCAATGTTAAGACAACAGAACCATGAAATCCCTGATCTATTCTATGATAGAATTTTACATATATTAAATATATTATGTTCTTATACAAATTCTCATGAAACTATAGATCAAGCGAGAACTCTAAAAAGAGATTTGTATAATGAATTGGCTCTTAAAACGTTTTTATCGGGACTAAAAGGACCATTAGGCACGAATATTAGATGTATGAGGCCACGGGACCTCCCGTAAGCATTGCAATTCGTAATGGAAGAAACCAACATTCAATATTTACAATCTAACAATAATAGACCGAAATCACCCGTGAGAACATCTGGCCGATTACGCGGTATCGTACACAACCAAATGTTTACAGTAATCAATTTCAACGACCAAATTATAATTCATTTAATCTACCGGGAAATTTTCAACGCCCGAATTATAATTCGTTTTATCAGTCAGGAAATTTCCAACGGCCTAATTTTCAGAATAATTCTATGTATAATTATAGGCCCCCTACTAATGTATTCAAGCCGAATCAGAATAAACCACTATCTAAACCGACTTCAATGCGTATGTCTACTAGACAGACGGGCAGAACGTTTCGATCAAATAATAATAATAATAATTTCAACAACAACAACAATTATGGAAATTGGAGTCAATTCAATAAAAATAAAAACCAATCTCCTAATTTCATAGTTGAGGAATTATATAACGCAGATGTAATCCGAAACCAAAACGACGTCTTAAACCCGAGAAGTATAAACAAAGGAAGCCACTACGACACGAACCATGCAAGTCTGAATACCTAGAAAACTGTGTAGACGCTGATTCAGCAGAAAGTTGTTTTCCACGTAACGATGTAAATTTTATCGGGACTCGCCTACGGGACGGACTAACATAAAACCTGAAATTATAATATTAAACAATAATAGTACAGGGGAACTCTCATATGTAATTTTTCCTGAACAAAATTTAAAAATTTTAATAGATAATGGTTCAACCAAATCATTTTTAGACCCGGAACAAGCATACAAATATTTTTCAAAATTTATTGAAGAGGATTCGTTCATAGTATCAATGGTGTTTGGTCCAAATTTGGCGCGTGTACGTGGTTGGGTCGATTCACCCCTTTCGATACGATAACCGTGAACTACGTAGATCGTGGACTGTATTGATCGATTATGAAGGACCACCCTGAGTTCGCAGTCTCAGAGACACTGTTTTCGCGTATAAAAGAAACTAAACCTTCTTAACTTAACAAAGGTTTATTGGTAACATTAACAACTATACAATATCGAGAAATGCGTTATTTAAAGAATGTTGACGAGAGTCTAACGCGTACGTGTCCGTGATGAAGTAGCGAGAAAAGAGAGCTTCTTCCGTTTCGCACCCTCCTTAAGTATTGATACGGAGGTGTAACACCCATAGACGTACCCCCGATAAGGCCCCATTAGCGGCTTCTAGGCTACCTTGTCGCGTTAAAGCGTAGCACTTAGAGGCACGATCGCTGGGTTTTATTGGAGCCCAGCCATTGTATTCGTTTGGCGGTACCTTTAACTTAGATTCACAATGTTAGTCCGACAAAGAATAGTGCTGGAAATCCCAATCATAAAATAACTTCCCTCAATCGAAGATGGGTGTTAAGCGCTGGGAATTCCAACAGTATTACCCAATGGCTGGGGTTGTCCATGGGCGTAACATCAGTTTCTTACGCACTTTGAACATTTAAACTAATAAATAACCCAACCATAATCCGTGATAAAACAATACGTCGCAAGTCCTAACATGTACTACAACGAACTACTGACGGTAGGTTATCCAAAGGGCGTCACTCCGGTGGCGTACGCGAAGACCTAGCGTTGGTAGTGACGGGCGGGAATAGGAAAATCCTGCAAACGAGGACCAGGGAGGCCATGGAACTGGTCATCGACACGTTCCGTGTGAAAGGTCTCAGCATGGCGACGGACAATAAGGAGATGGTGCTCCTGCAAGGACGGAGGAAATTAAGAAGTATGAATCTGAGAGTAGACGGAGAAACGTATGAAACGAAGGAGTGCGTAAAGTACTTGGGAGTATGATTCGGTAGAGACGCTCGCTTCGACGAGCACACCCGAAGAACGGCCGACAAGGTGGTGCAGGTGATCCGTAAGCTCGAGAGCAGACTGCCGCGGGTGAACGAATTGAGGTACGAAAGAAGGCGGCTGATGGTGATGGCGGCATCGTCGGCCCTACTGTACGCGGTTCCCGTCTGGCAGGCGGAGTTGAAGTACAAAAAGTACGACGCCATCCTCGAGAGGGCGAATCACTCGCTAGCATTCTGGTTGGCCAGTGCTTATAGGACGGCTTCAACTGCGGCGGTGCTAGCCCTAGCCAAAATACCATCGGTGCGAATAAGAGTGAAAGAGAGGTGCATGATGTGTAAAATGGGGAGGAAGCGCGGGAGGAGGTGCGAAGGTGGGTACTGTAGGAATGGGAAAGGGAGTGGGAGGAGTACGAAGGTTGGGTGAAGACCTTCGTACCCAGAATTGGGGCGTGGTACGAATGTAAATGGACAAAGAGCGGATACATACCGTCTCAGGTGTTTACGGGGCACGGCGTGTTCGGGAAATTCCAGAGACGCATCGGAGCTGAGAGGACTACAGAGTGCTGGTTTTGTGAAGAAAAGGAGGACACCCCAGAGCACACACTCTGGGGATGTCCGGCATGGGAAAACTATCGTGCGGGGGCCAGGGAGGGAAGACTCGACCTGAACCAAAGCACGATAGGGAACGAATTGGTGAAGAGTAGGGAGAAGTGGGTGTTATTTGGGAGACTGATTGAAAATATTGTGAAAGCGAAGATTGCCAGGGAGAACGAAAGGAAGAAGAGTAGGGTGCGGAATCGTGACCGTACCTAGGCTGGACGAGCAGGAGTTCCCGATGTAATGCCGAGAGGCGGTTCCGGAGCGGAAAAGGGGAGGCAGTTTTAGTGAGTAAGTGGGCGCATCAGTTGTGGCCAAATCCAAATCTATCGAGCTGACGACCAGGCCGGGTATCTTTAAAAGATTTCTCCCTCCTCGCAAACAAAAAAAAAGGCAAATTTCAACTTATTTTCATGATTCCAGGCAAATCAGCGTTATTTGATAACTTTAAAGCAATTTACGTGAGTTATATCTTCGTGGCCCGAAAATACTTTTAAAAAAATCACTAAGACTTAAAAGTTACTTTATTCACAAAGAACTATAACTATGAATACACTTGGTTCAAAAACTACTTTAACAATCGCAATCTTAATGGCTATCTGACTAAAAAACTAAGTACGTGATTTTATTATTTTTATGATAAAAGTCCTTAAGTCAGCAACTTTATTCCTTTGTTCCTTAGACCGAGTCCGTATGTAACTCTTCCCTCATTTGCTTCAAGTTCCTGGTTCTCAAGGAAGTTGAATCGGCTCCCCTTGGTCGGGTGATTTCTTCTTTAATTTAAGTAAAATCACCTTCTTCCATGTCATGATGCTGCAGATTCCCGTAACAAGCAAATATACCAATATGGTCCACAAACTGGGTATCATTGATATGTTTCCCATCAATTTCGTGGATTTTTCTGGTATCTCTTCTATTTCTCTCTTCCAGGTGTGGATTCATCTAAGCTGAGATTTGGCAAATGTATGCTAAAATTAAGCATTGGTAGTGGTCCGGTTTCTTCTGATAATTTTGGGAACCAAATTGGTTAAGCTTTAATTTCCACGGTATTGGCCTCATTGTATTTCCTTTGCTTGTTAACAATTATTTGGCATCCTGCTGGTAGCTTGAACAAGAATGTTCCCTCTAAGTTCTGCGTCTCGCTTCCTTCTCCTTGGCATTGCATGAGTACTGGCTTCTTGTTTGGAATCACTAATATCAATTGGTACAATTTTTCTAATTGATTTATAACTATGTCCTTAATTACTACTTGCATTTGATGACACACTGCATTAGTTCTTTTATAACTTAACAATCCTATCTCACATGGAGTACTTTTTTTTTTCTTTCGAGGAGAAAAATCTTCTAAAGACACCCGGCCTTGTGGTCTGGCAGCCGGGTAGTGTGGGATTCACCCGGAGAACTCGTCCCGGATTCGGCTGGCTGTTTGCTGAGGCGAGTCCCCCGAGCGCCTACCCACTAAAAAAAAACCTCGCTCTTCTTTCGCCTGCGCTGTTCTCGCCTTCGGGACAATCCAATCGAGAGACACTTGCTGTCGTTGGCGATTGGCGTCGTGTTCTGTGGGAGGGGGGAGGTAGGGGGGTGAAAGTTCCTCCCCTCTGTTCTTGTTTTTTTTTATGGCCTTCGCGTTAGTTTAACCCTACCCTCCTCCACCGGAATTGGTTACCCGATCTCAGAAAGCAGGGGGCACCACGCAGAGATCCTGTTTGCTTCTGGCTTTTTCTTCCTGTGGGATCGCTTACCGCTTACCGCTTACCGCGAGGTCATTCGCCGCCGGATGGCGGTTCCCTGGTTCTCGTCCTGGTCGTCTTCCTCCTGGCCTTCCGTGTGGGCTTCCATCAGGGCTTCCCTCTGGGCTTCTTCCGTCTGGTACTCCTTCAGGTCTTCCGTCCGGGCTTCCATCTGGCTCACCGTCAGGTCATTCGTCAGGTGGTCCGCGTGGGCTTCCATCAGGGCTTCCCTCTGGGCTTCCTTCTGGAACTCCTTCAGGTCTTCTGTCCGTGCTTTCATCTGGCTCACCGTCAGGTCATCCGTCAGGTAGTCCGTTTGGTCTTCCTCCAGGTCTTCTGGACGTCTGGTGTCCGTTCCTTTTTTTATTTTTCCATCACTATGGCGGTGATGACCTCGCTATAGCGATCCCATTTGTTCTTTGACTCCAGCATACCGTTTATTAGGGATTCTGGAGTCAGTTCTTCGACGCAGCGTTCTAGAGCTGCCCGTCGATCTCGGAACCCTGGGCATTTGAAGATGCAGTTTTCGGCTGGCTTTCATGGACCTGTCTGCGTTGATTTGTAGCACCCTGATTCTCTCGGTGAGTCTCATCTTTGTTGTTTCTTTCGGTTGCTCCCTAGGTTTGTTGTTTTTGGACTAGGGGGAGTGCTTGCTTACTACTAGGAGGAGGGGTTCTTTCGATTTAGTGTGAACCCCTTCTCTTTTCCCTGGCATCCTTTGGTGCGACCCCCCTATCGCTCTCGCTTCTCCCTTCTTCCGTCTGGCTGTGTTGCGGGGCTTGTCCTGCTTCCGCTTTCTTGGTTTCGGCGGGTGCCGCTGGTGCCGGTGCCGCCGAGCCTTTTCCTTTGGCCGTTGTTCTGGCGGTGTTCAGAGCCGCGCTGAATTTTGGGCATTTGTTCCCTCCCGAGAAATGCCCCTTTTTTTCGCAAAGGAGATACGTGCAGTTCTCCTCTCGCTCCTGGCAATCCTTGCTACGATACCCAGTTTTTCCACATCTGTAACAGTTTTCCCTCCGGATTTTTCTGGTGCATTCCGACGTTCTATGGTCGAACGCCCAGCAGCTGTTACATCTGACGATCTGTAGATACTTTACACCTGATGAGTCCTATAGTCAGGAGTTTCCCTTGCAGGATCAGTTCAACTTGGTCTCTCGGCATGTGTACCGTGATCGCCCTTGCTGCCCGTCTTAGTGGCCTCATCTCTCCCATCCTGACCTCGTTTGGTTTAAGGTCAGGTGCTACCGAGATCATTGCTTCCATTACGTTCTCCTTCATGGACGTGATTTCCAGGCCTCTCACGTGTAGAGTCGCCCGGGCTTGTCGTTCCTTGCAGAGGCGGACGTTTTCCTCTCCTACCGTCCTCTGGATGGCTTCCCCGGCCAGTTTGAGCGCCTTGTCATCTTTATCCATCGTTATGATGAGATTGCCTTCTTTGTTCATTCTTATGGCCCTGAAGAGGCCATTGCCTTCTTTCCCAAGGCCTTTTTTGATGTCGGAAATCGTTTCCGACGCCGACTTGTCTTTATTTTTGTTCACCACAATTGCGTATGTGGGGAACTTCTTGGCCTTCGGGGTTTTCACCGTCACCACCTATCGTGGGGTGGGGGTCCGCTGGCTCGGTACCTGTTTTTTTCGGGCTGCGTAGATCCTTATGCGTTGGTCTTCCTTGCGGAAGATGAATTCAACCAACTTCTGCAGTTTCGGCAAGGTCACACCATTCAGCTGGTGTAGCGCTATTTTTGGCAATTCTGCTACTTCTTTTTACAGCCTGGTTAAAGCTGCAAAGAGATTTTCTTCATCGGGCGACGCGATGATCTTGAAGATCTTTGTTCCTTTGATTTTGCCGCCCACCTTTTTGGATTGGACCCTCGTCACTAATTCGATGACGTCGAAGTCCTCCATTTCCATGAGTTCAGGATGCCTGTTCCTATACAGGCGCTGGACCCCTGTCTCCATCTTCAAGTCGTCCTGTTCCACAAAAACGACTTTTGCCCCTCCGGACACTTGTTCCTCGACTGGGTTCATGTATACGACCTCCGAAGAGGTGTACATTGATTCGGCCCAGTCCTGGCTGGCTACTTTCTTGTATGCCTCGTAGGTAGTTTCTACGGGCATCTTAGTCAATTGCTGCTGTTGCTGCTGTTGTTTAGCAGCTTTCCTCGGTGTCGGTGTGGGCGTCGTCTGGACGCCGCAATCCTTCGTGCTTGCAGTAGCAAGTGCGACGGCGGCGTCTGTCAGGTTACACACTGGCTTTTTCTTTGCGTCTACATCATGCTGGGTTTGTGTGGATTGCTCCACGTAAACCGCTTTGGCTTCGCTCCTGAGCGAGTTCACTTTCTTAATCAGCCTCTTTAATTTTATGGCCGATTCCTTAATTTCCTTTTTGGTGTTTGTGTTTACAGCAACTAGTCTGTCCAATCTTCGTGCCTCGTCTCCGAGGGTCGTCATCAGTTGGCTAATTTTCTCCCCTACTTTGGTCGTCGTCATCTTTGATTTACTGCTCTCGCACCTTGTCGTCGCTGGCATCGGGAATCGTCTTTTGGTTCCTCCCTGGTCGTTCATCGTCTCGTTTCGGCTTCACTCGTCAAGACGTCTTTTTCCTTTAATTAAAAAATTAAAGGAAAAACCCTGCCTATGTCCAGATGCGAACCCGGTGCAGCCGTTTGAATTGCTGCTGGATAACCAGTAAACTAAAGCTTATTCGTGGGAATAGCAAAAAGCAAATTGGGTTTTCTCTTAACCCTCGGATTTTCCCTGATTATTTTCTAAAGAAAAAATCTTGCCTATGCTCGGAAGCGAATCCGGGGCTCTCGCCTCGTTTTCTACTGAATAGCCCACTAGACCATTGACTGTCTTGCAAATTCGGTATTGAACCTTCTACACTATCGCCTTTTAGGTAGTTTTTCCCTTGGAAAAGTTTTTGGATTTCCGCCCTTCCTTGCACGCTTTTTCTTGTTTTTGGTCGAGTTTTTTCACTTTCCCGCACTCGCACACTCTCGCGCACTGTCCCGCACTTCGTGCCCTGTCGCTTTCCGGGTCCTGCTGTCCGTTTTTCACCGAAAAAAGTCCCGATTTCGTTCTTTCCAGAGAAGGTCAGAACGAAAACTTCCCGTGGACCGTTACCAACGTGTTCGTTTGCACGCGGTCAACGGTTTTTTAACGGTTTTTTTGGTTTTTCCCGTTTTTCACTGAAGTTTATTATTTTTCTTCACTGTTTTTTCACTTTCCTTGTGGGGGAAACTGCCCCCGACCGTCTGGGGTGGTAAGCCCGTTATTACCGACGGTATTAACGGCTTTTGCACAGTTTTTCCACGATTTTTCCACGAAAAACACGTTTTTCCGAAAAAAATTTTTCGTAGACACTTGGGTCGTAACTACCCCTAGCTTTTGAGACCGAAATCAAGTTTCTATCTCAATTTTTTCCGCTTTACTGCGCTGTTTCTGCCGGAGCTCGATCGTACGATGTTACTCAGGCCGTGTCCCGTGCAAAACTGACATGGAGTACTATTACTTATTTCTATTAGGTTCTTATTGCTACACATATACAGGGTGTCCGGATACTCCGTGTACAACGCTCTATCAGATATAGTACAACTCATAATAAGTCGATTTAACTAGACTTACCTCAGTACAAAAGTTGATAATAACGGAGCTACAGGGTGTCAAAGTTGAAAAAGGAAATCAGATTTTCTTTAATATGTCTTCTTCAAACTAATTTCACGAAATTTTGTATTCAGGGGTTTTTTGGGATGAGAAATTCAAATGTATAAACGATTTTGGTGTATCTTCTAGAGGGCGCCACAAGCGACCATTAGGACACTTTTAAACCGTCAAAACTTTTTTCTGCCACAGTGTATGTCAATTTCGAATAGAAAAATCTTTTACCCTATCTTTTCTGCTTAAAAAAGGTATACTTGTAAAATGTCGCTAAAGCCAACTGTTTAAAAGATATTTGCAATTTTATTAATAAATGCAATTTTTAATTCAAAGCATTTTATTAGAAAAATTTCATAGCAAATGCTCAAAATGCGCACCATTTTCTTGCATACACAAATTAATTCTTTTCAAAAAATTAAAGTGCATTCTCTGCATAACTTCTGGCATATTTCTCACATCGTTAACTGCATTGAAAATTCTATTATGTAACTCTTGAATATGATCAATTGATGTTGAATAAACTTTTGATTTCAAAAAACCCCCCAAAAAAAGTCACATGGTGTCAAATCTGGGGATCGTGGAGGCCATTATACTGGAGCATCATTTCCCCTTCCAATCCATCTTCCAGGAAATGCATTATTTAAATATTGTCTAACATTGAGGGTGTAATGTGGAGGCGCCCCATCTTGCATGAACCACATGCCATCCCGAATTAATAATGGTACGTTCTCCAACAAGTTCGGTAAAGTTTCTTGAAGAAAGTGCAAATAACTTTGTTCATTTAATCGATTTGACATCACAACAGGCCCGAGAATAATATTGCCCATTATTCCGATCCATACATTAACTTTGAGTGTATGTTGATGATGAACTATTTTGAGGGCGTGCGGATTTTCATTACTATAAACATGTTCATTGTGAACGTTAGTTATGCCGGATCTAGTAAAGCAAGCTTCGTCGGTGAAGAGAATTTTTTTAATAAAGTTTAGATTATGGACCTGCTGATTTTGAATAAAATGACAAAAAGCTAAATGACTTCCAAGATCGATCGGTAAAAGATCTTGTACTTTTTGGATATGGAAAGGGTATAATAATTGTTCTTTCAAAACTTCGTGAATTGAGTAAAAGTATGAAGTTTCTCAAAAGTATGAGAATTGCTAAGTTGTCTTGTAAACGTCTGGTACTAATTCTCGGATCTTCTTCGACTCTATTTAAAATAGCTTTTTCATTACCTATTGTCCTAGTTGTTCGGATTCGACCCCCGTCGATTCTTTTCGGGTGAAAACTTCCATTTTCACGGAGTCGTCTTTCAATATTTGCAAACGTTTGATGATTGGGTATTCGACGATTTGGAAATCTTTCGGGGTAAACTCGAACACTTTCTCGGCTGTTTTTATTGCAAAATCCATAAACCAATAGCATGTCAACTTGCTCATTATAGGTGTAAGTATTCATTGTGAAAAAGCGATAGTTATTGATTTAATAAAACTTCAGTACTCTAATAATGTCAAAAAAATTAAGACGTGCAGTGTTATTTTCATTTGTTTACTTAAACGTCTTCATGGAAACAACAAAAAACCGAAGTTACAATACAAATAAAATGGTGCGCATTTTGAGCATTTGCTACGAAATTTTTCTAATAAAATGCTTTGAATTAAAAATTGCATCTATTAATAAAATTGCAAATATCTTTTAAACAGTTGGCTTTAGCGACCTTTTACAAGTATACCTTTTTTAAGCAGAAAAGATAGGGTAAAAGATTTTTCTATTCGAAATTAACATACACTGTGGCAGAAAAAAGTTTTGACGGTTTAAAAGTGTCCTAATGGTCGCCTGTGGCGCCCTCTAGAAGATACACCAAAATCATTTATAAATTTGAATTTTTCATCCCAAAAAACGCCTGAATACAAAATTTAGTGAAATTAGTTTGAAGAAGTCAAAAGATATTAAAGAAAATCTGATTTCCTTTTTCAACTTTGACACCCTGTAGCTCCGTTATTATCAACTTTTGTACTAACGCAAGTCTAGTTAAATCGACTTATTATGAGTTGTACTATATCTAATAGAGCATTGTACACGGAGTATCTGGACACCCTTATAATCCTAAATTAATCAACTTACAATTACTGGAATAATAGTTGTAGTGCAGTTGGATTATTACCAAATATTTTTCTTGTGGAACTACAACCCTAAATTAACCCCTTGTATAAATTGGAATCGCATATAAATGAAAATAGTCAAACGTTTGGTCATAAACGACTGGTATATGTTATATACAGGGTGAGTTTTTTAAGTGTGTCACGTAAATATCTCTGAAGTTATGAGTTTCAGAAAAAAAAGTTTCAAATAAAAAAAGGGATTATATGAAAGGGGAAAACTTTTGGCAACATCACTGTTTCGATTCAAGGTCATCTTCAGGCTCTAATCAAGATCAACTTTGTTTTTTCAAATGGAAACCCCACATTTTTTTGACAGATTCTGATTTGTTGTTCAAAACAAACATGTTTTTACTTGAAACATTTTTTTATTCATTTGATAGTTTTGGCACAAATTGACATTTTTAAAGAATTTTATTCTAACGAAAATGCTTGTATCGATACATTCAAGAGAAGAAATTTAAAAAAAAAACATAACTTTTAAACAATTCAATCAAATAAGTGTTCAAAATGATTTCCTTCTACTTCAATGCATTTAGCGATCCTCATTTTGAATGACTGTTGGATATTCCAATATGTTTCTGGTAGAATGTTACGGCAAGCTACTGTTATTCTTTCTTTCATGTTTTCAGCATTTGTTTGCACTTCCGCGTAGACAATTTCTTTTAAGTACCCCCAAAGAAAGAAATCTGGAGATGTTAAGTCTGGTGAACGTGCTGGCCAGTTAACACAACCACTACGATCAATCCACTTTTGAGGAAACATTTCATCCAATTTTTTCCGAACAACTGTTGCATAATGAGCTGGGCACCCATCATGTTGATACCATATGGTCATTCGTCGATTTAGATTTACTTCTTCCAGAAGTATTGGCAAGTCATGTGCTAAAAAATCGAGATACTTTGCAACATTAAAATTTCCATCGATAAAAAAAGGGCCAATTAAATGTTCTCCTACAATGCCACACCAAACATTTACAGTCCATGAACGCTGGTTTTCCACCTCTCGCAACCAATAGGGATTTTCAACAGCCCAGTAATGCATGTTGTGTCTGTTAACTTGCTCATGGTTTGTGAATCCAGACTCGTCCGAAAATAACACATTCGAGAAAAAATCATCATTTTGTCTGATTTTTCTTTGAGCCCAAGTACAAAAGGTAACTCCGTTTTGAAAATCATCACCATGTAGTTCTTGATGAAGAGAGAAGTGGTAAGGATGAAACTTATGATTTTTTTAAATTTTACAAACACTACTTTGTGACATACCAGACTCTTCAGCCAGCTGGCGAGTATTTTCATGAGGATCAAGTGCAATGGCAGCTAAAATATCAATTTGATTGTCTTCATTTCCAACGACAGTCTTTGAGCGTGCTCTTTTTAGTGTTTCGACACTTCCTGTTGCTCGAAATAAACTAACAATTTTATTGACAAAAGTCCGTGATGGAAGTACGTTTTGTGGGAAACGCTCGGCATAACGCTGTTCCGTTGCAGTAGGACTTCTACCTGATTCGCCATAAGCAAAAATAATTTCAATTTTTTCGTCTTTTGAAAATCGCACTGCCATTTTACAATGTTTATTGTTCTAAAACTGAATTAAAACTGTAAGCGAGTAGGACTGTGGGTTCTACTTGTTTACAAATTGATAAAACATCTAGTTATTACGTTTTTTATTCTTTCTTTATTCGACCAGAAACATATTGGAATATCCAACAGTCATTCAAAATGAGGATCGCTAAATGCATTGAAGTAGAAGGAAATCATTTTGAACACTTATTTGATTGAATTGTTTAAAAATTATGTTTTTTTTTTAAATTTCTTCTCTTGAATGTATCGATACAAGCATTTTCGTTAGAACAAAATTCTTTAAAAATGTCAATTTGTGCCAAAACTATCAAATGAATAAAAAAATGTTTCAAGTAAAAACATGTTTGTTTTGAACAACAAATCAGAATCTGTCAAAAAAATGTGGGGTTTCCATTTGAAAAAACAAAGTTGACCTTGATTAGAGCCTGAAGATGACCTTGAATCGAAACAGTGATGATGCCAAAAGTTTTCCCCTTTCATATAATCCCTTTTTTATTTGAAACTTTTTTTTCTGAAACTCATAACTTCAGAGATATTTACGTGACACACTTAAAAAACTGATCCTGTATATACCACTTGGTTGTTGAAAACAAAACATTCTATATTAATCAATTTTTCAAATGTTAGAGTATTTTTTAGGGTGACCGATATGGGTAGTTTGTCTGTACCTAACCTTTTCTCTAATTTACTTAATTCTGATAATAAATTTTTTACTTTAATTATGCTCGGGTGCATTAATCTTATTCTTGCAAACACTAACGAATTCTCAATATCTTTTAATATCGAATAGATTATTTCGTACATATTTATTATTTCAGTTACTGCTTCTTTTAGAAAAATATAGACTTTATCATTCCCGATTTCCCGTACATAGGGTAGTATTTAATTTATTTTAGTTTCGATTAATTTGTTGTTTTCATTTAATCTTTGTACCGTTATGTTGAATTCCCTAATCATAGTTATAGCCAAAGATTTATGAGTTTGCATTGCTTTGTCAAAATTTTCTTGTTAATTAGTAATCTTCTTGTCATATCGTTCACCATCGCTAGCATCAAGATTTCCTGTTACGGCTTTAAACATAGATCCGATTATACACTGACTTTCAAAAAAACCGCAACACCACGAAGAACGCATTGTATGTATTTGAAATTTTGGTATGATTTTAGACTTGTAAAGAGAAAAAAATGATAAAAATTTCAAGTTCGTATTTTAATGCGATATGAAGTTTTTCTTTACTTTTTTATCTGTGACGATCGTTCTTTTTGCAAATTTTTTTACAGGGGGATAGCGATAAAGGTATTATTGTTAGTACCTTATTAAATGTGTGGTAGTGCAAAATGCCTCGTGTACGCCAAAATGCAGTTTATCGGCAGTTAACTCCCTTTGAAAGGGGAAAAATTGTTGATATGCATGAGGCAGGTTTACCTTTTCGCGAAATTGCACGTAGATTGGATCGAAACGCATCAACAGTGCTAAGAGCTTGGAGAGATTGGTCTAACGAAGGGTCAGTAAATCGTCATCGTGGTAGTGGCCGTCCAAGAATGACGAACCAACGCGAAGACCGGCGACTTCGTCGTTCAGCGACAGGCGCCTCGTTTGAAACAATTCCGTCTCTTGGTGCTAACTGGGTGGCCACCCTAAATCGAAGGGTCTCCCTTAGTACGATGTATCGCAGAATTCGAAGTTTTGGACTAAATTCATATCGTCCTATGCGTCGGCTTCCATTATCACGAAACCACAGGGTGGCACGACTGGAGTGGTGTTGTCTGAGAGTGCAATGGGTGGATGAGTGGAGAAGAATCGTGTTCAGTGATAAGAGCCGATTTTGTTTATGGCGATCTGATGGACGGTTACGTGTTAGAAAGCGCAGAGGAGAGCGATTAAATTTGGACTTTTTGGAAAGGCGTCATACTGGTTTAAAACCAGGTGTCATGGTTTGAGGTGCCATCCAGTATGGTAGTCGGTCTCCTCTTGTTTTCATTTATGATAGATTAAATGCTCAGAGGTACATTAATAGTGTCTTAGAACCGGTTCTTGTACCATACTTGCACGACCATCCTGGAAGTACATTTCAACAGGATAATGCGCGACCACATGTAGCCAACGATACTTTGAGGTATTTAGAAACTGAAAATTTGGATACTTTGCCTTGACCAGCTCGATCTCCAGATTTGTCCCCAATAGAGCATGTATGGGATATAATGGGTCGGAGACTTCAACGTTTAGCTCGCTCTCCAGAGACCATAGATGAACTCCGCGAGAAGGTGCAGATTGCCTGGGATACAATACCACAGGAAGATATTGAGAATTTAATTTTAAGCATTCCTCGTCGCTTACAGGAATGTATTAATTTAAGAGGAGATGCCACCCATTATTAAATTATTATTAAATTTTTTCACTTATTCACAATAATTTTCTTTTGATATTTTGATCGTTTTTATCTATTACCCGACCCAACGTCATGCCAGAATTTCAAACGTGTACGATGTGTTCTTCTTGGTGTTGTGTTTTTTTTGAAAGTCAGTGTATTTACCAATGCGCGTTTATTTCTGTTCGGATGGGGAATTATCTGATTTAATTTTGTAGAAACCTTCTCCTGTACAAATTCCATTATTTCAATAAAATTTCCTAGTTCGTTCAGATATGGTTTCTTTGATTTCATATTATCAACTGTATCTGTAATATTTATCGATCTTACATACAGTTTGTTTATTTGGTTTATGATCAAGTTTAGATCACAGTAATGCAGCATGATATGGTTTGATTTTACTACTTTCGCACTTCCTGATTTTAATGGTAAAATGCCAGGATTCTCTTTCAGTTCCCTCATTTCAATCGAAGTTCCCAGTATGATATTGGCCAGGCTGAAAATAATATATAATATAGTTAACATATATACACTTAATTAACAAATTCTTATATCTATTTAATTATTAAAATTATACTTCTTTCTGAAAGGACGTTTTAAGTTATCCAAATGAATTTTCTCGTTGTCTATTGTCTTTATGGTTTTCCTAGCCGGTTTAACCATTTTTATTTATGTGGGTTTGTGAAATAGATTACTTGATTTTTATCTGACATTTTTCTTAACATATGTTTGTTCATTTTCTTCAAATAGGGTTGGTTTATCCTTATCCTTGTTAAGTTTTTCGATAACTTTTTCCTTTTGTTGCATTTGGGTTTCGTTTAATTTTGAATAGAGAATTTTTGTTCGTTCCTTATGGTCATTGACATAATTTGTTATCAATACTTTATTAGTATCTATATTGAAAGGATCATCATCACTTATGTGCCCATTGATGATATCCATTGGCTTGAAATTCGTAGCTGAATGGATGGTATAATTGTAGGCTAATATTGCATATCTTACTTTTTTAGTTATCGGGTCTTTTTCCTGTCCCTGATTGTTCAAAAGTCTAACATGTTCTGTCAGAGTGGAATGTAACCTTTCAATCATCCCATTTGATTTCGAATGGTCTGGCGAACAAAAGTGTATTTTGATTTTGTGAGACTGCAATAACTCTGTCACTACTGCATTTTTAAATTCGGTCCCGTTGTCTGTTATTACTAGTTTTGGGATACCATGATGCGTGAAAAACAGAATTAAATTATCTGCTATTTCTATGTCATTCGAAGAGTTTAATGGGTATATTTAAGCATATTTGGAAAAACTATCTATGATTGTCAGAAACTTTTGCTTATCTATTGTGTATGTGGCTAGATGGATTATTTCAAATGGCTTAGTAGGTGTGGGAGTGATGTTGAGTTCCATTTTTATAGGGTTTTTTCATATTTGCTTTTTTGGCAAATGTTGTATAGACGATTTTAGATTTGGCCAGTAGTATTTGTCTTTTATTCTTTGTTCCGTTTCTTCAATACCCCTATGATTAGTTTTTCCTTCGTGGTATGCTTTGATCACTTCCTGTCTCTCATCTTCGTCAACCACATCTATTAATTTGATTGTACACCTTTTAAATTTTAGTGATGGCCATTTGAAGTTTTTCCTCACTATCTCACAGAATTTTGGGTATACGTTCGGGTCCTCAAAATAAATTGAGTACAATTTCTCCGAGGCTATGTTTTCATTTATAAATTTCATTACATCATATTCCATATTATCTTCCGAAACTTGTAAGATATATCGCCGTTTTTTCCCAAATAGAGTAATTAATTTTAATTTTGTTGATGAGTGGAATACTTGTGATATCAATATTTGATTTGCTCCATAATTTACTGCAGTTTCTATGATTGGTACACCCACAATCGGGTCTTGTTCTTCATTTGTATGTGCTGTCTCACTCTCAACATATTCCATTACGTTTTCACTTGGCATTTCATCTTGATCTAGGTCAAGATTCACAATCATTGATGATTGAAGGTCCTGCTACATTATCCGTTTCTTCCTGTAGTGATTTATTGAATTTATCCATATACTTTACCAATTCCGAAAATCCGTCGGTTTCTTTAGTAAGAATTTCTATTCTACTGTGTCTGCATTTGTGTTAGTCTTTCCTTTTTTGTAAATTATGTTGTAATCAAACTTCCCTAGTCTTATTCTCCACCTAAATAATTTAGATGAGGGGTCTTTTAGGTTAAAGAGCCACTGTAATGGCTTATGATCCGTAATGATATTGAACTTTCTTCCAAATAAGTATGGCCTGAAATACTTAATCGCCCAAACTAGGCACAAACATTCCTGTTCTATAGTCGAGTATTTTTGCTCCGATTCATGTAGTGTCCTTGATGCATAAGCTATTGGTAGATCTTGTCCAATCGGTCCTTGTAATAAAACCGCTCCCAATGCTACATTGCTAGCATGGCAAGTTACATTAAATGGTTTGCTAAAGTCAGGATATTGTAATATTGGTTCATTCATTAGTACATTTTTGCAATTCTCGAAGCATTGTAGAAATTCTTGATTATGTGTAATTTTTACTCCTTTTTCAAGACATTTTGTAAACGGCTTGGTTAGTTTAGCAAAATTATTAATACATTTCCTATAATACCCAAGTAATCCCAGGAATCCTTTGATCTCCTTGGTTATTTTCGGTATCGGATAATTTTTTATTGCAATAATTTTGTCAGGATTCAGTCTCACCCCATTTAGTGTCACTATATTTCCAAGATATGCCACCTCTTTTTTTAAGAACTCGCCCTTATCCGGCTGTATTTTAAAGTTGGCTTTCCTTAATATTTCAAATACGGACCTTAGTCTTTTTATATGCTCCTGCAGTGAGGTTGAGAAAATAATTATGTCATCTAAATAAACGAGGCATTTTTCATTTTGAATCCTTCTTAATAAGTTATCCATTACTCTTTGGAATGTTGCGGGTACATTCTTCAGTTCGAACGACATTCTGGTGTATTCAAAATATCCTTGTTCGGTACTGAAAGCCGTTTTCTTCATGTCTTCTTTTTCCATTTCTATTTGATGGAATCCGCTTGCTAGATCAAGCGTAGTAAAATATTGACATTTACCGAGCTTGTCTAACAAGTCTGTGATATTAGGTAAAGGATACTTATCATCAATGGTCTTTTCGTTCAACTTTCTAAAATCTACACAGACTCTCCATTTTTGTTTACCTGAAGCGTCTTTTTTCTTGGGCACCATCCAGATGGGTGAAGACCACGGCGAATTGCTAGGTTTAGTTATATTTTGATCTAACATTTCATTGATATGTTTCTGTACTTCAGCTTTATGAACAAACGGGTATCGATATGTTTTAGCATACACCGGTAATTCATCCAATGTCTTAATTCTGTGCTTAATTTGGCTTTTGAAAGTCAAGGGCATTTCTTTTTTATAAAATATATCCCTATACTCGGTACACAGTTCTACAATTTTCTGTCTTTCCTCTGGATTTAAATGTTCTGTTCGTATTTCTGGGGATTTCAACTCTTTTTCTTCATTATACATAAAATTTAAATCTATTCATAAATCGGGGTTAAAATTCTCACTTTCGTCGCACTTTTCCACCTCGAATGGCTTGGTTATATCTAATGTTATATCTTTACATGAATTATTTAATACCGTAGTTAATGCTCGTTTATTTTTTGCAATCGTTATACAGTTCGGAATTTCGCAATCTTGCATTTTTTGATATGGCAACATTATTTCTCCATTACGAATGCTGGTTTTTATTCCTATTACTTGTTCACTTCGCACCGCAATGGTTATATTATTTACTTGTGATCTAGGTTCATAAAAACTTAATTTAATGCTTGTGAAAGGTGTATGTAAATATCTCTGTTCATAGTCTAACATGGCTTGTAAGATTTTTAAATTATCCTTGCTTAATAATCCATCGAATGAATCGTGAAATTTAAATAAATGAAACTTCATCTTATGATTTTTCAGCAAATTAAATATTTCTAACGTTGGAATATTTGCACTACACCTATGTGCTAATTGTTGGAAGACCATTTGTTAGGACTTGCGACGTATTGTTTTATCACGGATTATGGTTGGGTTATTTATTAGTTTAAATGTTCAAAGTGCGTAAGAAACTGATGTTACGCCCATGGACAACCCCAGCCATTGGGTAATACTGTTGGAATTCCCAGCGCTTAACACCCATCTTCGATTGAGGGAAGTTATTTTATGATTGGGATTTCCAGCACTATTCTTTGTCGGACTAACATTGCGAATCTAAGTTAAAGGTACCGCCAAACGAATACAATGGCTGGGCTCCAATAAAACCCAGCGATCGTGCCTCTAAGTGCTACGCTTTAACGCGACAAGGTAGCCTAGAAGCCGCTAATGGGGCCTTATCGGGGGTACGTCTATGGGTGTTACACCTCCGTATCAATATTTAAGGAGGGTGCGAAACTGAAGAAGCTCTCTTTTCTCGCTACTTCATCACGGACACGTACGCGTTAGACTCTCGTCAACATTCTTTAAATAACGCATTTCTCGATATTGTATAGTTGTTAATGTTACCAATAAACCTTTGTTAAGTTAAGAAGGTTTAGTTTCTTTTATACGCGAAAACAGTGTCTCTGAGACTGCGAACTCAGGGTGGTCCTTCATAATCGATCAATCCAGTCCACGATCTACGTAGTTCACGATTATCGTATCGAAAGGGGTGAATCGACCCAACCACGTACACGCGCCAAATTTGGACCAAACAGTACAGGTTCCACAGCACTGGTCCCAGGACGGACCCCTGAGGAACCCCACATGACAGCTCACGAGCCTCCCCGTTAGGCAACGTTAAAATTCTATCTTGCAGGTACGACTGCACGATATCAGTTAAGTACCTGCTCACAAGAGATCTCCTGAGCTCTCAGGAGATCTCTACTATGTGCTGCCAGGGCGCGGAATTGAACGCATTCTTAATATCAATGGTTACCATAATGCAGAAGCCCGCGCGCTTGTAATCCGTTCTCCTGATCTTCTCTACGACCCTCATCACACCTAGTATGGCGTCCATGGTGCTCCTGCCTTTCATGAACCCATACTGCCTTTCACTAATTATGCCATGCGCCTTCACCTCTTCCTTCAATCTGGTCTTGATCACCTTCTCCGTTACCTTTCCGAGTTCATCGATTAAATAGATGGGCCGGTACGAGGCCTCCGCACCCGGCTCCTGCTTCGGTTTCTCCAGCAGCACCAATCGGGCCCTATTCCAGACCTTCGAAAAAATCCCCGAAGTCAAGATGCGTAAAACGCAGTCGGCCATACCCTGTGACCCTGCCCCAAGATATAGCTTCAAAACCTCATTCGGTATTCCATTTAGGCCTGAAGCCTTGCGGCTCTTGAGACTCCCAACCGCCTGCCGAATCTCTTCCGCTGAGACCCGAGCCACGTGTTTGGTCCCCGGTTCCCTTGGCACCAATCCGATCTTCTCCCTCCTCGGAAAGAGTTCATCCACTTGCCGTAACATTTCTATTTCCGGCAAGTAGCTCGTCCTGAGATGATCAAGTTGCCAAGCCATAATCTTGTAGCCGAGACCCTAGACATCTGTCTCCAGATCATCGCACAACCTCTTCCACGACTCCCTCTTAGCGTTCCGTGTAGACACCTTGAGGGCCTTACGCGCTTCCTTGTATTCCCTTTCCGCGCTCGACTCCCTTTCCTTCGCTCACTGCTTTGTCCAACGCCTTCTCTCCTTTTCGCTGCAATCTCCTCGTTCCACCAGTACATCGCCTTCTTTCCTCGTCCGTTCCCCTCGTCCCGCTTCCTAAAACAATCGTCGCAGACACCGCTTATTTCCCGAATTATTTCATTGAGAGTTTCGACGACGCTCAGACGTTCCTGTACCTTCACGTATCGGATCATTCTCTCCATTTCTTTCTGGTTCACTATCCATCCCGCTTTCCCCACATCTCCGTTCCCACTGCCACCAGATTCCCCGTGCTAGCCGGTAGGAAATGTACCTGTGACAGCTCCCACTCTCCATTCCCGCTTCCACTTTCCATTCTCTTACCCATCTTGATACAAACACACCCGCCATGGTCGCATCGATCAGAGACCTGCCGTTTCGGTTGCCGAACGTCCACTCGTCCCCGGTGTTGATGGGGATGAGTTCTGTCGCGTCTAGGAACTCCTCCAAGATCCGGCCGTTAGGCATTTGTCACCGCGGAGCCGAATCGCCGACTTTTCACGTTCAGATCCCCCGCTAAGAGGACTCTTCTGCTGTCCCGCCCCCTGACGTACCCCTCCAAACGACCAAGCCACGCCTTGAATTCGGCGGTGTTCTTGTTCGGGGAGAAGTACACAGAGACGAGAGTGATGCCGTCCAGCTCCGCCGCAACGAACCCCCGATTCCGGTGGATCGACCGCTTTCCCACACCCGACGCTAACCAGATGAATGCGTCGTCGCTCCTGTCCCGTATGAAGCCCCCGTCCACTTTAAACGGTTCTTGCCCTAGTACCACGTCAACACCCCGCTCCCTGACCACCTGGAGGATGAGGTCCATCGCGAGACGGCCCCTGTCCAGATTGATCTGTAGACACCACAGTTCCTTGCCCGACGACGCCATGACCCTTTCAACCTCACTCATTCACACTCTCATTCGTTCCTACTCACCCCCTTCCTCCAGCTAGTCTGTCCGGGTTTGTTCCCGGTCGTTCGTCCTGTCAACTTCCCCCCGTTCTCCGACCAGCGACCTAAGAGAACTGGTGGTGGAAAAGCCTTCTACCTCCTCGTCTTCCTCCTCCTCCTCACTATCGGGCATCGAGTCTATAGGTTGGTCTTCTCCTGAGTTCCTCCTCTCTTCTATCTCCTCAGACCTAGACTTCTCCCGCCTCGTTTTTGGCCTGCCGTTCCTGACCACCCTATTGCCCTTTGCCACGACGGGCTGCTTCCCGGTCCCCTTGCACTACGTCCCCCTGCGTTACATAAGGGGCATTACCACTCCTCTCTACAAGCCGCTGCCTTGTGCCCCCCCCTCCCCACACCTGGTACACAAACGGAAGCACTCCTCTCCCCTATACTCACCCGCCTTGTGTCCCCTATCCCAGCAGCGGCCCGAATCCCGTCTCTCCCGCAGCCGACCCGGAGTTCTGCTACCTGACGTATGCTGTTCGCTGCGTCTCCCTCCACTAGGAGCGTGACGGTTTGGCAGCTTCTGAAGCTGAGCCGAAGTCCCAGCAACCGCAGCCGGTGTCGCTCCAGCCCTACTGCGTCCGCCATCGCCCCTACCACTTCTTCCGCTGTGGTCACGCCATTTAGTCCGAAGACCTGAAAAGCTACCGGGCATCCTTTACCCCCCTAACGAGACCAGACCCAAGTTCCCTTGTGAGAAGGTCCCGCAACTCACCTCCTTTTCCCCCTTTGGGCACGGTCAGGAGAGCTTCCCCGTTTTTAGTCTCCCTGACTGTCCCTATCTTCAGTCCCGGTCCCCCCTTTGCCACCTTCCGGCACACCCTCTTGAGCGCGTCAGGATACGTTACTCCCTTCTCCTTAGCCACGAAGATAACCACTTCCTCCTCTCTGATCGCCCCGGTCTCTCCCTTGGCCTTTAGCCCGAACACATGGAAGCGAAGCTTCACTCCGCTCCCCTCCGCCGCGAGCTCTCCAAGTTTCCTCAGTTTCCAGGAATCTGACTCTAGGACGTGAGGGGCTACCATATGCGTCCTCTCCTCCGTTTGTGCGGCGCTTACCAGGTCCTTCGACGCCCCGGAAACCACCTCCGGACCCAGGTTTTCTCGCAGTTGGCGGTAAAAAACATACCGTTCCATCGTCTCCGTTTTTTCTCCCCTCCGCAGTCGGCACGACTGCACAAGAAAAGGCATCTCCCCCGTTTCTTATTCGTCCCCTAGCTCTTTAAGCTCAGGGAGCAGACCAAGAACCTTCTCCTTGAGCGAGCTAGTTTGCTCCCCCAGATCGTTACTGTCAAGGGGTCGCTGTCGACTCCCTCCGTGGCCGAAAACAGTTCGTCTTCTCAATACTCCCGAATTGCCGCAAGCAGCTCCCCGGACGCCACTAGGTGACGAATCCTCTCTCGCTGCTCCACCGCCCTCCTTTCCTTCTCCGACTCCGTCTGAACGGCGCAGTCCACGATCTCCGCCGCAACTTTTCCCGCCCTCTCCAGTTCCGCCACCCTCTCCCTCAGGGCCGTATTCTCCGCTCTGAGTTCTTCCTCCGTAGGCGGTGCGGAACGCACCATCCTGCATAGCGCCCTCCACATGTCCGAGACGGTGTTTACGATGTCCTGTCTCGGCCTGTAGTTCGTCTTAAGCAAGCGGTAGACGTCATCTATCCTCGCAACCACATTCTCGAGCGCCGTTCCCCCTGTTTTGGACTCAATTGCTTCCTTCTCGGCCCTCTTCATCCTTTCTTTCTTCTTCCCCTTTCCTCTTTCGGGATGGTTATGGCCCCCTCAGAATCCGTAGGGCCAGCGCCGGCCACCGGGGCTTTCACCCGGTCGGAACCAACGGCAGGACTATCACCCGCCTGGGGTACCAGTTTTAGTAATTCACTCATCATAGTCCCATTTTTGTTTTTGGGATAGTTGGGAAAATTGTAAGATACTCCGTAGAGTGGAAGTTGGTAGGGATTCAAGGTAAGTTAGGACAAATCGCACTTTGGGAGTTAAGTACAATTTCAGCTAAGGTATACGCGAGCTCACCAAGCCCGTATTTACAGTGTGAATCCCTGCGTAGCCGCTCGGGACTGGGCTTCCCCCCAGTCTTGCATTCCTTCGGCGCCCACCCCACCTTAAGAATTGGGAGGTGTTTATAGTGGCTTCACCATGAGATCCCTACGGATCCCCGCTCATCTGATTCATCTCGACGATTACGACATCCCTGGAGCACTCGTAGAGATGCACCAGATGTCTACGGTATATCAAGCTGGTCCACGGCAGGAGTTTTCGATCTGGACGTGCAGTTTTTAACGTGCAGCTTTCCCTTATCACTCCCACTAGCTAGCGCCCCGCACAGAAGCACTGACCGTTCCCCTATCCACCACCTCAGGACGTGCCCGATAGATTGCTCAATCCACAAGAAGTCGAAATTTGCCTAAATCGTCCAAATCTGTCAATTTGTGTTTTAAATAACTCGAATTGTGTGAAAACGTGCTAATATGAGTGAAACTGGCAGAAAATAGTTATTTCGGTCAGAAACGATCAGTTCGACCACTCAAAATGTTCCTCTCGACAAGCTCTATCCAACGGTGGGATCAATCAGGATTCATTGTTATCATTTTTGCCATTGTCATCGCTATATAGTTGGGCATGCCTACTTTTGTTAAAGACTACCTGCGCTTGGTGGGAAGTCCTCCTCTCTGTCTATGTTGTTCTCAGGTTCTGGCTCAGGCCGATTTCGTTCCGCTCTTCCTTTTTTCCGGATCATGTCTGTGTTTTCTCTGGAGCATCGATCTCACTTCTCGCGGCTTTGTAGCATCGAATTTATGAGCGTTTCCGCAGTCAACTCCATAGTTAGGTTGTTTCAGTTTTGATTCACGCACTCTACCAGGTTTCTCCTGTGTTCATCATACGTCCACAGTCGATGCAATTCTTGTCGGTCTTTGTCAAGCGATGCGTGAAATAACGAACACATCCGTGGCCGCTAAACGCCTGTGTCAGGTGGTAGGTCAGTCGTCGGTGCTTACACGCATACGACATCTCAAGGTCTGGGATAAGTCGCTTCGTCCATTGTCCCTTGTCCTGGAACTGTGCCCAACGCCTTTGCCACTTGCCGATAATTCTATTGCGCGTTTCTCGCTTGTCTGTCTCGGTTACTCGCGGTCTATCGTTTAGTTCAATCCTTTCTTCTATCAATAAGTCAATGGGAGGCACTCCCGCCAGCGCTTGGATCGCCTCCAGGGATACCATGTGGTACGCATACACAACTCGTGTCAGTGCTTTCCGTTGTGCGCTCTACAACATGCGCCCATATTTCTTGATGCTTCTTACGTGTCCCCAAGTGGGGACCGCATAAAGTAGCGTCGATTGGATCACCCCGTAGAGTAGTCTTCTTTTGAGCGTGGATGGACCTTCGATGGATGGCATCAGCCGTTGCAGTTTTCCCAGCTTTTTCAGGCTCTTCTGGCAAATCTCCGTCACGTGGTGCGAAAACTTCATGTTCTCGCCGAAAAGTACTCCTAGGTATTTCACCGCTTTCTTCGGGGTTATTTCGTGTCCACCCGCTCGAAATGACACCCCTCTCTTGTCTCTCTTTCCGTATAGGATCACGGCTTTCGTTTTGTCAGGTGCCAGTTGTAAACAATGCTCGCAGAGCTATCTTTCACACTTGATAATGGCTGCATTTACCTTTCGCATCATTTCTTTCGCGTTATCACCGAAGACCACGATTGCGATGTCGTCGGCGTAGCCAATGGGTGTCACTTTGTTGTTATGTGACTCGGCCTCGTCTAGGATGGGATCATACATCACATTCCACAGCAGGGGGCCCAAGGCAGAACCCTGGGGAATTCCTCTTGTCATTCGGAAATTTGTATCCTTGTCCATGATCACTGTTCTGTAGTCAAAATAGTCCCAAATTATGTTCGTTAGATACGGTGATACTTCGCGAGATTTAAGTTCTCGTATAAGACCGGACCAGGACGCGCTATTGAAAGCGTTGCGTACGTCAATGGTGATTAAGGCGCACCACTTTTTATTCCTCTTTTCTACTCTGTTTTATCTGGCCTCATTGTTTCGTCGGAGGACTCGCTCCATTGCTTGACCCGTGGTTCTGCCCTATCTAAACCCATATTGTCGGTCGGACAAAGGCCATTTGGCCGTTAGTTCTTCCTCTAGGCGCACTTTAATCAAGTGTTCGAAGAGCTTAGCCGCCGCGTCAATCAAATAGATCGGTCTGTATGACCTTGGTTCCTCCCCGTCTTTTTTGGCTTCGCATCAACTTCGCAGTTTTCCATATTTTTGGGAATTCTTGATTTACCAGCAATTGATTGAACAGACCTAACCACATTTCCGGGTGAGACTCAATGCTGAACTTGACAGCTTCAGTGATGAGTCCATCTAGGCCGAGAGACGCGAGTTATATTGTGACTAAATGCATACCCAGAAACTTTAGTGCTGAGCCAACATTTATTCCACTTTAAATAGGGATCTTAATCTTTAGCAGTTAGTCAGTAGTTGAAGCCAGTAGCAGTTCGAAGTTATGTACCGTAAAGTTCGTGTTAAGGGTGGTTTTCTAGTAATTTTCTGTTAAATAAATTAGTGTTAGTAAAAATAGTTTTTTTTAAACGCTCACTACGAGGTCGCGAAGTTATCTGGCGCAGTTGGTAGGATTCGTTTTGGGCTCGTACCGAATTTACGGGACGAACTAACCACCATGAAGGAACTACCAAAACCAAGAAAAGAGAACCAAGAGAAGCACCACCCGTTCTAGAGTATGAATCGGAAATTCAGAATTTTATTGAGGTAAGTGCAACTGATTAATATTTTTATGAGCGAAGTTAAGGAATTATTAAATAGATTAGCTGCCCTTCAATTAAAACCTTCTACTGACTCCACTTCACAAAAATCGGGAGTGTTTAGGAATAGTAACAGTAATAAAACTAATAATAGTAATAAAAATAATAATAAAAACAAAATGGCAGAATTTAGACCGGAATATTTGAATTGCATTCCTGAGTTCGATGGCAATCCAAACGACGTGGATAGATATTTAAGCATGTGTCAATCAGTAATTGATACCTTTTATGATGTGCAACAACCTACCCATTTTAGAAACGTTTATTTATTGAACTGTATAATTGGAAAATTAAAAGGTAATGCCAAACTAATCCTAGGAATGCTAAATGTGACCACTTGGAAGGAATTGAAAGCCACCCTAAGTAGGCATTTTGCGGACCAGAGGGATGAGGTTTGTCTCAATAGAGATTTGGTTATGCTTAGACAACAGCAAAACGAAAGTCCAAGTCAATTCTATGATAATGTCTTACATATTCTAAATTTACTTTGTTCCTACATTAATATTCACGAAAACACAGAACAAGGAAGAAATTTAAAAAGGAATCTGTACAATGAATTAGCATTAAAAACGTTCTTATCGGGACTAAAGGAACCTTTAGGCACCACTATCAGATGCATGCGTCCAACGGACCTGCCCGAAGCCCTTCAGTTCGTAACTGAAGAAGATAATATTCACTATTTGAGATCGAGTACTAGACCAAAACCCCCAACTAAACCATTTTCGCCTTCACCTAGATTCCAATCACATTCACACAATAATCATAACAATCATAATACCCAATTTCAAAGACCTAATTTTAACAGACCCAATTTTGGACAAACGTATTCACCACCCCCTTTCGGTCAAAGACCCCAATTCTCAAATAATTCGAGAGAATTCGGACAAAGACCAACCACCAACGTTTTTCGACCCAACTAAAACAAACCCCTACCTAACCCTACACACATGAGCATGCCTACCAGACAAACTAATAACACATATAGACCTAATTTTCAAAACAACCCACGTCCACGAAATACATTCCAACAAAACAATAATCAACGACCCAATTTTATCGTTGAGGAACTTTACACCTCAGACACTATAGACAAAACACAAAGTAACTGCTCGGGAACCGAACACCCGACGAAACATGAGACTCACCAGACTCAACATGACACTTATTACTTCAACGAACCAACAGACGCTGACGCGGATTTTATCGTAGTCAGTCAGGTCAACGGTCGAACGTGAGACCCAAATTAATATTTTTAAACAATAATAATGGTAGTAAACTTTCACATGTAATACTTCCCGAACAGGACATGAAATGATTAATTGATAGCGGAGCTAGGAAATCATTTTTGGACCCCGACCTAGTTAAGAAACTTTATCCGGACTCTATTAAGAGAGAACCGTTCATAGTTTCTACAGTATTTCAGGAATCAACTCACCAATTCAGTGCAGAAATTCCTGTGTCAAAATTATTTAAACTTCCAAAACCTGCTCTTATGAAATTTTATCTATTCAAATTTCACAATGTGTTCGATGGTTTAATAGGGATGGATAATTTAAAATTGCTACAGGCTAAATTAGACTATAGTACAGGACATTTAATAACACCTTACGCTAAAATAAATTTACAATTTATGAAAACGAAAAGAAACTTTAACAATGTAACCATAGAACCTAGAAGCGAAAAAATAATAAAAATAAAAACGGACATTTTAAATGGACAAATAATTATACCGTACCAAACATTGAAAGAATGCGAAATACCGAATTGTATATCAGTAGCAAAAGAAGGTAGAGCTATAACGACCGCATTAAATATGACGCACGAACCGATAATCTTAGACGTTTCAAACACATTTAAAGTTGAGGATTTTGATGAAGGTGATCGAATAGACGTGAATAATATAACAATAAACTACGATCGCAATCGAAAATTTGACCCAACTCAAATAAGGACTGATCATCTTAACAGTGAAAAAAAAGAAAAAGTACTTAAGCTATGCAAAAAATTCGCAGATGTATTTTATTATGAAGGAATGCCGCTTACTTTTATGAATAGAATAAAGCACGAAATAAGAACTACGGATGAATCTCCAATCTACGCCAAAACGTACCGCTACCCTTATGTACACAAAAAGGAAGTAGAAATACAAATAAACAAAATGTTGAGCTAAAAAATAATCAGACCCAGCAACTCCCCATGGTCCGCCCCAATTTGGGTCGTGCCAAAGAAATTAGATGCATCGGGAAAACAGAAATGAAGAGTTTGCATCGATTTCAGGAAGCTAAACGAAAAAACGATTGACGACAAATATCCTCTTCCGAATATCACGGACCTACTGGACAAACTAGGGAGATGCCAATATTTTACTACTTTGGATCTCGCTAGTGGCTTCCACCAAATAGAGATGGAAGAAATGGATATTCAAAAAACGGCTTTTAGCACAGAACAGGGACATTTCGAATTTACCAAGATGCTATTCGAATTAAAAAACGCCCCAGCCACTTTCCAACGAGTAATGGACAACATTTTAAGGGGAATACAAAATGAAAAATGCCTGATGTACCTGGACGACATTATTATATTTTCCAGCTCTCTACAAGAACACGTGGAAAGATTAAGGGCTGTATTCAACCGACTACGAGAGTCGAATTTTAAAATACAATTAGACAAGAGTGAATTCCTTAGAAAAGAAGTAGCGTACTTAGGTCATATGATAACAGCAGAGAGTAAAACCCAATCCTGAGAAAATTGTTGCAATAAAAAACTATCCTCTACTGAAAACCACCAAACAAATCAAAGGATTTTTAGGACTACTCGCATATTACCGAAGATTTATAAATAATTTTGCAAAACTAATTAAATCTTTAACCAAATGCCTAAAAAAATGGGCTAAAATCATGCATAATCAAGAATTTATGGATTGCTTTGAAACTTGTAAAAACTTGTTAATTAATGAACCCATTCTGCAATACCCAGATATGACTAAGACGTTTAATCTCACGGGCGATGCAAATAACGTGGCATTGGGAGTTGTACTTTCACAAGGACCCATAGGACAAGGTCTCCCTGTAGCCTATGTGTCTCGAACGCTTAATAAAACCGAACAAAAGTGCTCTACCACGGAGAAAGAATGCTTCTGTCTAGTATGAGCCACAAAAAATTTTAGACCGTATTTATTCGGGAACAAGTTTAACATAATCACAGATCATAGACCCTTACAATGGCTATTCAATGCAAAGGACCCCTCTTCCAAATTACTGAGATGAAAAATCAAATTAGACGAATACGACTACACGGTGATTTATAAGAAAGGAAAATTGAACACGAATGCCGATGCCCTTAGCCGAATTGAATTACACACAAAAGATACGGAAGGATTCAACAGCCTCTTAGAATATATGGAAGATTTCAATAGAGAATTAGAAGATATAAAAAAGAACGAAGCAACGACTAATACGACAAATAATCAGGAACTGGATACGATATCAGTTGTGGTCAATCCGGACCTAGACCAGCAAGAATAAAAAGCAGAAAACCCTCAGGAAGAAACGGATGGGCAAACCGTACATACAAATGACGAACAGGACCCTATAGTAGGAGTACTAATAATAGATTCGGCAGTAAATTACAGGACCAATCAAGTGATAATCTCATCGGTCTTACATTCTCCGGTAAAGACAAAACTAGTGACATTATTCGGCAAAAAACGAAGATATATGTTGCAACTATCAGAGGAAAACTTTGAACGTAACGTCATGAAATTTATAAAGGAACATGTTAACTTTCAAAAGCTATACTCACTATACTTTGAAAATGCGGAATTGTATCCTAAATTCTGTGAAGTCATGAGGAAAAACTTCAAATGGCCATCGTTAAAATTTAAAAGGTACGCAACGAAACTTGTAGATGTAGTAGAAAAAGACGAAAAAAAAAAAGTAATACAGCATACCACGAAGGTAAAACCAACCACAGAGGAATAGAAGAAACGGAACAAAGAATTAAAACAAAATATTATTGGTCAAATTTAAAATTAACTATTCAAGAGTACATAAACCTATGCGAGATATGCCAGAAAAGTAAATATGCCAGGAATCCAGTGAAAATGGAATTCAACGTTACACCGACGGCAACCAAACCCTTTAAGATCGTTCACATAGATACCTTCACGATGGACAAACTAAAATTCTTAACTATAATTGATAGCTTCTCCAAATACGCACAGGCATACCCCCTAAACTCATTGGAAGCGACGGACGTGGCCGACGGGTTAATGACCTTTTTTTTCACACCACGGGATACCAAGAAAAATAATAACGGACAATGGCTGTGAATTCAAAAATACGGTTCTGACGGAGCTATTAGAATTACATAAGATAAAAATTCATTTCTGCTCCCCTGAACACCCACTGTCAAATGGCATGATAGAGAGGTTGCATTTGACATTAATCGAGCATGTACGTCTAATAAATAATCAAGGACAGGACAAGACATCGATGGCAAAGAAATTAAAACACACAATTTTAGCATACAAACACACCATTCATTCAGCGACACGTTTCAAACCTATGAAAGTTATTAATGGACATATGGAATGCGAGGACCCCTTCAACATAGAATTAAACAAAACTTTGATGACCAACTACGTGACGAACCATAAAGATAGGACAAAAATAATGTACAAATAAAAAGGGAATAATCGAGAAAAGCAACGAAACCCGAGATAAACCCCCCATCTTTCAGCCCGGCGACAAAACATATATTAGGCAACACGCTCGACAAAAATTAAAAAACCCTTTTAATGAACCCACTAAAATACTAACGGTAAACCCGGAACGAAAAACAGTAACAACTACAAACCATGGAAAAATCCATATGGACAATATTAAAAGGCCATTTAGACAACGATTTAGTTTTGATAACACACCTGGAACAAGTTAGCGTAAAAGTAGTTTAGTTAATATACATTAAAATAGATATAGATATAAGGACCCATTATTTTTCAGACTACTTATGAATATTTGGGAATGTCCAGATACAAAAACTAAATGACAGTCTCGGACTGGTACCGCTAAAACTAGGAAAAGCAAAGATGATACATCAGACTTATACAATAATACACTACCACGACTTTAACCCCATTATTGACCAGATGAACATATTACATATCAGGACCACAAACTTAACCATAGCTATAAACCAGGTAAAAGACTACAAACTATACCTAGATGAAGTAAAAAATTTCTTGGCCATATTTTATCTTATACAAAGACGAGTAGAGACTAACTTAAAACAAATCATACCCCATCCTCACAGGGCAAAACGTGGGCTAATTAATGGGATAGGCTCGATATTCAAAGGAATAACAGGGAACCTAGATGCATATGACGGTGATAGATACGACAGACTCATTAAACAGCTTCAAACTAACCAACAAAACCTACAGAAATCCACCTTAGCTCACAAAACTATAATTGTTTCAGCTATTGAAAAATTCAATAATACTATTAGGCAATTGTACGAAAACGACAAATTCATTGAGGCAAAGTTCAATCAGGTATTACCACACATTATGGTAATAGGAAACGGTAGGAGCTGCACATTCTTGAAGGAAATAATTAATGAAATAATAAACATGTATGAAATTATTAATGCCATATTATAAGACGTAGCCAACTCATTAGTGTTTGCCAGAACAGGGATAGTGCACCCTAGTGTAATTGAATTGAAAGACCTATATTCCGAATTAAAGACTCTTCAAAAAGAAATAGATATTAATCAATCGCCGATACAGGTAACAATGGAAAACATGCCTATATTTGAAAAAATCATCGAGATAGAATGCTTTATCGTTAACAATAAAATAATGTACTATCAGCCACAAAAGTGGTCGACCACGCTAAGGTTCAAAATCGCTTGACGCGTATTCCGAGCGAAGGCGCCTTATCAGTTCACAAAAAATGATCCACAATAAAAACGTTGTGTCGAGCGAATAAATTTAGAACTTTACATCTAATATCAAGTTTGCAAGGATATTTTCAGGCTGCTAATTTCAAATAAATCATTTCGGTTAGTAATTGTATGAAAACATCACTATATTGACATTGAATTTTGTAAATTGCAAAAGTTGATATGGCTATATAATTGTTTAAGATTAAAACTAAAAAAATATATGTTAAATTCAATTATAAACAAGACCAACAATTTACGAAACACTGTAGAATAACTTACTAAACTTCAAGACTTTTATTAACAATAATATTTTGCTGGGAATTAGGAATTAACTAGTCCGACTGTTTCCTACCTCTCACTTAACAATCAAGTGATTTCTATGTCGCAAAAGTTCTTTAGACCAAAGATGACATAAACGGCGTTTTTTGTACTGCGTACGTTAAAAGGAAAAATTTCAAGACACATTTTTTTCGGAAATACAATACGATCCAGAGAAAATAAACTTAAAATTTATGTAAATGAATGACAAAATAAAAAATAAACAATTTTAATAGCGGGTTACTCCCCCATTGGCGTCGATGACGTCTTGTAGCCTCCGGCCCATTGAACCCACAAGGTTTTGATACAAGGGTGAACCTCTAACCCCATTCCAGATTTGGTTGCAATGTGCCACCAAATCTTCGGTAGTACGTTCATTGTTATTGTGCCACGTTTGAACCATTATGCCCCATAAATTTTCTATGGGGTTTAGGTCTGGTGAATATGCAGGCCAGGGAAGATTATTTATGTCTGGATACTCGTGATACCAGTCCTTCACGATGTTTGCGCGATGTATCCTACAGTTGTCATCAACATAATTGATGACAGGCATTTCTGCCACAGGATACAAAGTACGAACAGAAGGAAGCATAACTTCATCGAGCATCCGAACGAACTCAATAGAATTGGCCCTTATTTCAAAACTTGCCAGTTCGTCGGGACCATCAACAGACATTCACCCATAGAAGTTAACCCGTATTCGGCCGGACCTTCTGTTCGATACAATATAGCTTTCATCGTACCGAGTATTATGAGGTCGCCATAAATGTAGCCTGCCGTTTTCGCTTGACAAAAAAGTTTTTTCGTCAGCAAAAATAGCATTTGTCCAATCGAAATTTAAGTACTCTTGGGCAAATGCTAAGCGGGCCTGTTTATGTTGCTCTGTCAGAGCAAGTTTCGTTGCTGGTCGCCGATTATGAAGACCCTCTTTATGAAGAGTCCTTCGGATGATCTCCATACTTACATCCCAACTTACAGCGTACTGGGATGTTCGTCGGAAACCACATTCCCGAAAATCGGCGACCAGTTCCTGCCGCTGGTCGTCCGATAACTTGGGGGGTCTACCAGATCTGGGTCGCTCGTTTACGTGACCCTCGACCCAATGACGGGTGATCCAGCGACGGACGGTCTCCCTCTGAAACGAGATCAAAACTGCACGGGCACAAAAATTTTAAAAACCTCTTGTTTATTCGTAAATCGTGGTACCAAGATGTTGATTAGACGTGGCCTAATTCTTGATACGTCTAGTTAGCAATGGACTGGATGCTTGCGAAGGACCACCCTGAGTTCGTGGTCTCAAAGACACCGTGTTCGTACAAATGAAGAAAACAAGAACCCTTTTTAACGGTAACTAAGGTTTATTGTTCACCAACAATTTCGAGTAATTTAACAAAGAAATAACAACTTTTCGTGACAAGTTAACTAGTGCACTAATTAACCGTGTATAGGAACCGTGAGTAAAGTAATCGCGTACGAGTAAAATGCAAAGTACGGAGTTAAGAGTCGACGGAGACGCACAAGAAGAGAGCGATTTTTCTTCTTACAAAATCTTAAATACTAAAGTTAATGGTAAGCATACATAGGCGTACCAGAAACCAAGAGGTCATCAACGACACTTCTTCTAGATTTGTCCTTGTAACTTGCCTAACTTTAACAATATAATTGGGTTTTATTGGAGGGCGGTTATGACCAGAATCGAGAACGTGCCTAAATTCTAGTACGCACAAAAGGTCGGCGAGGAGTTTTATTACATAGTTAGTCTAAGATCAAACGAAATGCGGACCAACATCTAGTCATACGGGCAAAGTGGCAAGAGAAACGAATAATGTCCATAGGCGTAGCACACGGGTTCCTTACATACTAGTCACAGATTTAATACTAGGCTTATGAAGAATACAACTTATCGAACTAATAGATTAAATGAATTATCGGATATTCTGTCCTCTACACAAGCCCTAACACCTCTCAAATTTGGGTTTCTGAACAGCAATTCTTCTTATACAGGGTGTTCCAAATTCGATATGCTATTATTGCTATCTCTTAAACGGGAAGAGTTACAGGGTCGGTTAAATTGGAAGAAATGTGCCAAATTTAATACTCTTCTAAGAACCGAAAACAACGTTGCCGAATGATTTTTAATTTCTTAGTTGTGAGTGTGAAAAAACTAAAATTAGGTCGAATTTAATTTTCTAAATAAATCGATAACTAAAGGTTTTTCATCAAAACGTTTGATACAAGAACTTCGTAGTTTTCTTATGTCTACAAACCAGTAAATTTCAAAATTTTAAATGTTCCTTAGCTTTTGAGATAATGAGACAACAACTTGAGTTTTTCAAATACGGACCTGTGCATGTTTCGGCGATTTTTAATGATTTAGATGACGTACAAAAAAGTTAGACAAAAATACCCTATGCCCCTCCCCCTAAACGCACGCTAATGACATATTTGTTAACAAATGACTATCACCATCAAATTTAGCATAAAATTTTATGTAGATTTGTTAAATTGCGTTCAATTATCTTTAACGGTTCCACAGATATTCTAAATAATCAATTTCCAAAAGAGTACCTTCGAAGGGAACTAGCTTCGTAAGTATACATTTTTGACCTATTACTATTTGGTTCAGTGGTCCTATTCTGAAAAGTTTAACACCCCTGTAAATTATTGACACCTAATTTCGGGACACCCTGTAGACAGATTTGGCCGAAATAAGCCAAATCTGTCTGTTTTGTCTTGAAACAGAACCATATTGATGAAAACGTGCCAAAATGACTAAAAAAGGCAGAAATGAGCGAAATCGGTCAGAAACGATCGTTTCATCACGGAATTTCATCACAGGAATATAGGGATATCAATTTTCAGTAAGTTATTTTTAGTCGTACAAAAAAATTTTTTTGGGGGGGTCATCCTGTATAAAAAAAAATGATGTGCTTTTGACCATACATGTTAGAGTAATTAAATATTTTACCAATAGAATTATAAGTCGATCCTATTTCTTCTTTTTCTGACTTAATACACTAGGCCGATGGCCCCGTGTAACCCGATATTAATGATGTTAACATAAACAAGGGTCTGAGCGTGGTTCAAGGAAAAAGAAGGAAGGACAGTTCAAAAGATGATTTTGTTCGGGCCTCTTGGCTCCAGACGAGTTTTTTCGGTTTTTGTTTTTTTTGTTCCATTGGAAGGTGAAAAATAAAGAGTGCTGTCTGCGGAATAGAGTCTCATTTTAATCTACCTACTAACATACATACAGGGTTATTCACGCTATACGGCGCGAAATATTATGGCTAAAATACAAGGCTTTCAAAAAGTTTTACTTTTAGGCTATATGAGGATCTATTATGGCTACTTTTTAAAATTATTTTCATATTATACAGGGTGTCCCAAAAGCCCTAAAAGTATCAAAGTTGTGTTTTTTGAAATGGAACCGTCTGTATATTATTGCATTTTTAGATTCTCCAATCAAAATATGTGTCTGTTTTAATAAGGTTTACTGTTGGATTTCTGATACAAGTGTTCACGTTCAAAATTCAATAGTCTTTATGTTCTCAATTTATTGTCTGTAAGAGTCAAGTTTGTTCAATTTATGACTCCTTTTCTTAAAACAGAAGAAAGAAGAAAGTATGGGTTTTTGGGTCTTTTGTTTCTTGAAGTTAGTATTTTTACCCATGTAAAGACCAGATGACCAGGACAATAAATCAAGAGAATGGTTGCAGTGTTTGACCCTTTTAATACTGATGGGTGGTAAAAGTGTGAGTCTTTTAGGAGTTAGTTCGTTACAGATCTTTTGACCGTTAACACGTGCCTTCTGACTGTAATAAAGAAATTAGAGTTCTAACAGAAACGATCTGTCTTAGATTCTTTTACTTCTATACCCCATAATCTCACATTTACTATACCTAAAACTTAAGGTTTTTTAAATAATTTGAATTTTATCAAAATTTGACCTAATTTTTATGTTTTAAACACTTAAGTAGTATTTAAGTTATGCAAGTGTAATTTACAGTGTAGTGTAACAATAGATCATATTTTATATCCCAATCATGATAAACTTGCCATTTTATACAGAATGTGCAAAAATTAAAACTAATCAAATAAGAACTTTTAGTGACTATAACTTTATTAATTTAAATACAACGCTATATTTTTTAACTTACCAGGATATATAATTTTTTAATTACCTATCGAATGGTATTAGGGTGTTCGTAGCTAAGTCTTCGCGTTTTTACAGAATACGCTAAATAATTGTTCTTTGCGCCATTTGGTGTATATTAACATTTTCTTCATATTTTACCGTGTACTACCACCCCTTCAAATATCTGCATGATGATCTGTTACACACTGTATAATGTATTTTCAGACAGATCTTTTAGAAAAATTTTTCCAAAATTTGGATAAGGAAGATGTATCTGCAATAAAGATGTATTATGAGTTCCAATCCCAAAAAAAAGAACAAGAAATGCAATTCAAATTAGAATTTGAAAAACAGAAACATTTCTATGAAATGTTAATTTTAAAAAAAGAACTGGTAAGTCAACGTAATTTTTATCTGAATTAATTCAATTAATAATAGATTGAAAGACAAGCTTCATAAGACAGTTCTTAACGCTGTTATATACCTTCCTATATTGATTATACTCTATGCTACTTTCTCATAGCAACCTAATAACATGCTATCAATGTTTTACCTAATTATCTATGAAGAATAATCAACTTCAACCAAAGGTCGAAGTTCTGTTTAGTTCCAACTAACCACCCCTAATGCGCTAATTTAGATAAGTTAGATGTCATAGTCTTCCCTATATATATACTATATGTATATATATCGAGTATGATTATAAAACATTAGAATTAGTATTCCGACAGAGGCCTTTTCAAAAACGAGTAGTCTAGAGTGAAGTGTTGCTGAGTCTAAATTCATACCATTTTGAAAACCATCACAAGAAATAAACAAGTTGTTAGTGAGTTACCGAATCAGTGAGCTGTCTTATTCCCGACTAAAACAACCCCGTGGTGCCCACCACGTATAAAATACCGGCTGGTGTCACAACAACGCACGAATTCAAATTTAAAAAACAAATAGCTATGAAACGAGTTTTTTATACTATCTTTTGTAATTTGCCCTTTTTATGACATTTTTGAGTAAGAAAAATGGTTTAGTTATTTTACGAATTTTTTGTAATAGTTGGTAAAACGTTAATTGAAAAATGAAACTTTATTTAGTTGTCTCTTATTTTATTCAAATTCTATCACATAAATTGTTTTACATCACCATTACCAACCAAAAAAATTCGTAAAAAAATTGTGTGCTGAAAAACCTATAAACGCACCCAAATCTATGATGTTGAATTCGTTTATACATCTATTCAGGTACCCAAACGACGTAAAATTACAAAAAATAAATTTTCATTGTTATCTTTTAGAGCATGGCAAACTGATAAATTTTTAAAAAGGAAAAATTACTAGATATTAGAAGTTTCATAGATCGTTTCGATCAAACGCATCTAGATCGGAAAATCAAAAAACGAGGAAAATGATTTGTAGTTTTTGTAAGAAGCAAATCGGATGTGTTAAAAGAATGGTGTTTAGAGATTAACAATTTTGAGGAAATGTTTACAACACTTTACAAAAAAATATCTGGAGCAGCTCATCCATTTTTTGATATTGATGAAAAATTAGTAATAGAAAAAGACCATTTGGAGCATGATAAATTCAAAATAATAGGATTTTTATGGGAAATACATCCGCTTCCTCTCGAAAAATTTCAAATTAAATATAGTGATGATTTTCAGACGGCATGTGATTTAAAAAATATGTAAATGCGTATTATACGGTATGTCGCATTTAAGGGGGTACATCAGTTTAGGCGACGGAAAAAATCATGATTTTTAACATTTTTTTTATATAAAATTTATTTCAATAAAAAAATATGGTTCGAGGTTCTGGCGGTGAGTTTTTTTATCGTGCAGGATAACTCCTTGTAACTTTTACGCAGTAACCTGAAACAATTTTTTTTCTTTATAAAACATACATACAATGGTGGTCAGAGAAATAAGACACCTTCATGAATATGATATTTTAGTTTATTTTATAACTGTTTTCTGTAACAAAAGTCGAATCATAATTTTAAATTAGATTTTAAAAAATGTACCTATTCATTTAATAGAAATATATCTTATTTTAACTATACAGGGTATTTCAAATTCGACCTTCACCATTGGGATCTCGGAAACTAGAGGAGATACAAAGAAGTTTAAATGGGGGCAAAGTTGGGTAATCTAGCGCTTGATCGAATACCATTTTCAAAATTTTAATTTTCCGAGTACTTCCGAAGATATCCGAGAAAAACTAAAAATTGGAGAATCCATTTTTAGTTTTTTTTAGTGTTATTTGACAAGGAAGGTTAAATCCGTAAGCACATTTTCATTGCCACTTTTTCTCAGCTACACGATGACATATTCAGATTTGCTATCCGACGTTTCGTCTTTCGGCTACCATTATCAACTTTATTTTTTCTTATGGACGCCATACCGAATTTTTCGACAGAAAAATAGTGCGTTTCATTCTGATTTCGTTGATATAGAACTTCTTATAATTTACTTTTTTAAAAGCCGAAATATTTAAATAAAAAGACATATTACATAGTTAGCCTTGACTCCATCGAAAGACTTTCTTTTGTTCGCGCTATATGACAGAACTCTTCCAACGAGACTAGAGCGTGTGCAGATTTCCACTTTGGTGAGTTTGGTGCTTTTGAAATGTAGTAGCCGAAAGACGAAACGTCGGATGGCAAATCTGAATATGTCATCGTGTAGCTGAGAAAAAGTGGCAATGAAAATGTGCTTACGGATTTAACCTTCCTTGTCAAATAACACTAAAAAAAACTAAAAATGGATTCTCCAATTTTTAGTTTTTCTCGGATATCTTCGGAAGTACTCGGAAAATTAAAATTTTGAAAATGGTATTCGATCAAGCGCTAGATTACGCAACTTTGCCCCCATTTAAACTTCTTCGTATCTCCTCTAGTTTCCGAGACCCCAATGGTGAAGGTTGAATTTGAAATACCCTGTAGAAACACAAGAAAAATCTGGAAAAAAATTTTTATTTATAAAATAGAATCACATTATTTTAAAAAAATTAAATTAGTTTCTTGACGAAAACCTAATATTTCGTAGAATAACCTTTATTTTTTATAACTTCTAGACATCTAGTATGCATTGTTTCTATTAGACTACGACACTTATCGACTGAATTATCTTGCCAAGCTATTGTGTTACCACCCAGAGCTCATTTAAATCGGAAGGGTTTTTATTCGCTATCGCTATTTTAACATCATTCCACAAATTTTCTATCGGATTTATGTCAGGACTCTGGGCAAACCAGTCCAAAACGTCAATGTGATGATCTTGAAGCCACTGTTTCATCAAACGAACCGAATGTTTAGGATCGTTATCATGCATGAGCTTCCATTTAAGAGGCAAATTCTCGTCTGCAAATGGTTCCATGATATTTTTCAAAATATCTTTATAATAGTATTGATCCATTTTTCCATGAATTTTAACGAGCGGACCAACTCCATGCCAAGACATGACTCCCCAAACTAAAATATTACCACCAAAATGCTTAATAGTTTTTAATGTGTAACGAAGATTTAAAGGTCGATTTTTGAGACAACGTACGTATACTTTTCCATCCGAAGAAAAAAGATTAAATTTCGATTCATCGGACCACAAGACATTTTTCCAAAATTGGAGTGGTTTATGCAAATGAAGTTGTGTAACGGGTAAACGTCTATTCCTATTTTTTAGAGAAATAAGTGGCTTCTTTACGGCAATACACCCTCAAAGATTTGAATGTTTCAAACGTCGACGTATTGTCCTGGCTGATATGTTTGTTGTAGATGGAGCTCGCTCCATGTTTGATTTCATTAGAAGTTAAAAATGGATCAGTTACAGTTACACAGTGTATAATATATTTTCAGGAAGATATTTTAGACGAAATTTTTAAAATTTTGTTTAATCTTACAATTATTCTATCTTCCTTTGCCGTTGTTTTTTTTTGGGGCTGTCGTGTTTAGTTCTTCATAGTGCTTAATCGCATTCCGCACTTTACAACGCAAACAATTTAAAGTTTTGTAGCCACTGTTGCGCTCATAGACTCATATAGTGTGTACGTTTCCCTACAAGTAAATGGAAGCTGCTACCTCTGGCCATGTTGCTGTTCATTTTTTGTGGGAAGGATGGAGACATGCTTGACAACAGTTTTTATTGATCTTAAACATAACCTCACTATTTAATTGAAAATATAACTATCACGTGTCTATTTACCTCGAAACTCAGTTAATTTCACCTCAAATTTAGCAATTTCTCCTTAAAAATGAACCCAGCAATCAACCATCAACTCGAAGAAGATCTGCTTGTCAATGCAGTGGAGGATGACATTATCAATAAGACTCTCAAATCTATGAAAATCCCACAAGAAGAAAACTATAGCTCATGTTCAAAAGATAATGATTTTTACGATTATGATAAACAAGAAGGTTTCTACACCAAAAGAGTCCCATTCAAATCAGCAACAATACTCCAATAAACTAAGCACTTTTCTTGTGTGGTGTGTAAAAATCTTTTTAGAAAGTATATTAATAAGGTAAATGTGGATAACTATGAAGTACAATCCTTGTTGGACCATGTGGATAATCAATTATAATTGATTAATAATTATTAATACTGAGTTCCAAAAGCTGTGTGATAAGCTACAAAAAACATTAAAAAGACACATGCAAGTTTCCTGCCCAAGTTACTAATGTCTCCATGTCCAAACCTGAGATGTAGCAGTTAAATCTTGAGATTAGGTAAGGCATACTTTTTTTTCTATACAATGATTTTAGAGGGTTGATTGTTTCAGACTTCATCAACTGGTTTTTTCTATTCAAATGGAATTGTGGCAGGAAACCTACAAGGCTGTTGAGGACATCAACAATTTAATGAATCTGTCCAAGAAAATGCCTGTTCCCAAAACTATGGCTAATTATTATCAAAAGCTAGCCATAATATTTTGAAAGGCAGGAAATTACTTATTCCATGTTGCTGTCCTTTTCAAACTGCTACAACTCAGCAAGGAAATGAAGAAGAATATTACTCAGGAGAAATTGCTGAAAATGGCTTGCAGATGAGAAAAATCTATGGGGGAAAACTATATCATCAAGAATGACTTTCATCTAGATATACAAAGAGTTTTTGTTAAAGAAAGGGAATAATATTATAAATGGTATTGAATCATGTAAAAATAGTCATATAGGATGGCTCATAAAAAAGTTACTTCATTAAATAACTTGAAAATTAACAACTTTACAAACAATATGAGTAAGTCTCTGAATTCTACAGGAAAAACTCTATAAGGAGCTGTTTTTCATGGTTCATTAATTTGAGCAATAATCAAAATCTTTTCAGAGTTCTGGTAGCCACCTTGGCAATTCTACTGCCCTCTGCTCACCCAGAGTTTGATAGATTCAATAAAACAGACAAGTTATCCCTGGAAAAAGCACAAAAGTTGGCCATTCTTTTAGGCCTAACTCAGCCTCCCACAAGGGCCAGTCTCTTAAAAGATTTGGTAATAACTAAAAATTCCTGTGAATTTTTTATATCTTCAAGATTCAATTTTTTAGGTTCTTGTTAATATAGTTAACCTGGCAACTCCCCAATTTCAAGAATTGTGTAATTAATTAAATAACTTTAACCCCTTGAATTTGTGTTCAAGAGTCTATAATGTGATCCAACAAATACAGACAGGTATTTATTGTATGCATTGCAATAATGTGCAATTCTGTGATATTCATAAATCTCTTTAGAAAAAAGTGGAATTACTTTTCAGCAGAATATTCTTGCTCTGCAAGATATGACTTTAGTTCGTTTGGTTTGATAAGTAGCCTACCTTCACCAAATTCTGAAATTTGCAAGATTAATTGAACTGGCAAGATTTATCATTCCATTTCACCTGGAAAGATTGCTTGTTAATTGTGTGAGACACAATGACATTCAGATATTAGCTATTTTGGGCTCCCAACCAGTAAAAACGTTTATTCATTTGAACAATTTTGTCAGATTTACATTGATCGTGGGAAACAATGTATCAAATTTGGAATCGATCTGAATGAAAGTCAAAGAGAGGATTCCCCTGAAGGACCTACTTTGCAAGTAATGCATAGCAAGCAAGTTCATAATCAGCTTGTGAACATGTCCACTGTCTTGAACAGGGCTGTTAATGTCATCAATCCCAACAAAAAGTGACTATTGTAACTCAGTGCAGTTAGCACAGATTATTTCACTTTATGTTAATGTCTAGGTGAAACGGGAAAAACTTAGGGGTATAATGGTTCAAAAATATCATGAAAACAAGGTGAAGGAACACCAAAATATTCTCCAAATGGCACAAAATTATTGAGGACAGGAAAGAGTATATTGAGTGGCTGAACACCGTGCGCGAGGAAGAGGAGCACAATCGGTATTATTTCTTATTTACAATTTAATTATCGTCTCATATTAAATTTGTCGCAGTTTGGAAGAAATATAGCGTCAGCAAATGATGGCAGAACAAAAACATTTAGAGGAGGAAAGACAGGAACGTGAACGCAGAAGACATCAGAATAAAATTGAACAGATCAAGCACAGATATTTACAAGAGAAGCTTCAACAAGTGAGTCTTGAACTTGCTCCTCATTTAAACTTAATCTACATGAAATAATTATTTAAATTTGTCTAACAAGACATGGCTAAAAAAATCTAAAGTAAAATGAATGAGGATGATATTAAAAAGCTTAATGCCGATCAAATCACTGCCAGGAAGGTCGAGGAATTGCAGAAAGAATGGCATGAGTTACAGGCTAAACTCGAATCCTAAGAAAAAAGGTAAGTGTTCATATTGAATTGTATTTTAGTGAGAGTGTCGAAGGTGTGTTTTCTTAGGTGGACTACTTTGAACATGCCAAACGCCTAGAAGAGATACCGCTATTGAAAGAGAGCCTTAAAGAAAAACAATTGCAACATCAACAATTCTGGGAATAGCAGGAAAAAGAAAGAATTGCTACTGCGATCGACGAACGAAAATTAGCAGTTGTTACTGGGGACCGATTGGCCCGAATGAAGGCAGAAAAGGTGAGCGGTTACTCGTGTCTTAATTATACGTGAATTGCTGATTGCTAGATTCAGTGTGATATCTGATCAAAGTTAACTCTTTAACGCATTATACATGAAGATTTAAAAATTCTCTCAATCTATCAATCTTTTATGATTTTTGAAAAGCTTATAGAGTGCATATTTTTGTGGGCACAGTTTATAGACCACTTTCGGGTTTGTGATATCTTCACAAACAAAATATTGGGAGCAATTCACTGTTTGTTCGTGTTCGTAACGTGTTACGTGTTGTAACATGTTTTTATTGTCTCGATGTCATTTAAAGACAAATTTTTGGCAAAACTGAAGAAGAAAAGGCAGTTACTGTACAAGAAATTACGCGATTTTGAGAAGGTTCTATCCGAAGAACAATGTAAGAAACTAGCTGAACGAAAACAAAAGCGCAAGGAAGAGAGATACGCTCAATGGCTCAAAGACAAAAAGCAAGAGAAGGAACGCAAACGAGAAGAACAAAAGAGGTATTTATTGTTATACAGGATGTCGAGACAGTGACGGAAAAGTCGTTGCCATCTACCATTTTAAGATAAGAACTTTTGAAAAAGCGACGAAGAATTGACACCTTGTACTCTAGGTTGTGTTTCAAGTACATTTATTCAACATGTTATTTAAAGGCGCGACGAAGAGAAAAAAGCACGCAAGAATAAAGAACACGAAGAACGTTTGGAGCAAGAAAGAGTTCAAAAAGAACAGAGAGAGCGCGAAGACCGAGAAAAAAGAGAAATGCTGGAACGTTCTGTCGCCAAACAGACAACAAAACAAGAAGAGATCGATGAATTTCAGTTTCGTAAAGGTGTGTACCCTTAATTATCATTGAATTTTTTTGTAGAGCGCAAGTGGCTGGAAGAAAAAGACAAGGATGATAAGTCGAGTGGTTAGAGGCAGACGAATGCAGGAAGTGCCGAAAAAGATCAGAGAAGAAGTCCAGAATCGTCATGGCGGACGGCTGACGTATCAAGAGACAAAGATCGGGAACCGCGTGAAGAACCTAAAAAAACCGAAGTTTGGACTCCTCGTATGTTTATTTTTATTGCAATGATAATATGTTTGAAAATAATATTCATGTTATGTACCCCGATGCAGGGAGATAGGTTTTGACAACAAAAACGCGTTGGTTCTACTAGTCACTACTATAATCAACTATTCTGGTCGAGAGTCTATTGGGAAGAGTCCGTGTTTTTACCCCCAAGCTGTATTTATGTATATATCTAATCAAATAGAGGGGTGATTACAAAACTAATTACTATGCAATGTCTATTGGAAAAACTCCGGACCTTGGCTTAATTACTTTATCTGTGGGGCCAAGGTTAAGTTAGTATTATTGGTTGGGCCAAAGGCCGAGTTAGTACAGAACAAATACAATTCTTCATGAGAAATACAAATAAGCTCGAATATCAGTTAATTTATCCTAATTCATAAGATAGGTACATTACACTTCCTCCCTTAGAATAAATTTTATAATTTAATATGTATAAAATTTAGTAATCGTTCTATGATAGCAGATTAGTTAAATATAATAGGCATATTAGCTACAGGTCATCCTTAATTTTACTTAATCTAAGACTTCTTCGCAGGGTAGAAGTTTCATTAGACCTACTTTCAATCTCTGAATTTGCAGGTTGCATATTACTTAGGTTTGATAAGTCTAGTGACACATCTTCTACCTTGTTTGATCGTTTACAAATGTTGAGAGTTAAACAATTACTGATAGTACTACAACATGTATTTGGATCCTTAAAACAATTAGTGTTATTATTTTGACGGAATTTCTTAAAACATCTCCTAACTATCTTATAACATATATAGATTAATACAGCGTGTAGTAAACTGAGAGATAGGTAGGAAGAATTTGAAATGACTTTAGAAAATATGTTTTCCTTTGAAATTTTATCAATGACTTCATTAATGTGATTTAGCTTTTGGCTTGCAACATTCAGTGAATCTTTATCTAAAGATATTGGTGGAATTGGTATAAAATCGATTTGCGTTTTGTTCAATTCCTTTTGATGCTGCTCGCAACAGTTGGCAATTTTAATATCCAAATCAGGCATGATAGCTTTATAAGGACTTCCGTATTGCGTCCTTTCAGAGGTTAGAGTAGTAGAGCTGGTAAATAATTTACAATTTTCTTTGATTGAAATCAATCCGGTATTGTTGAGCAAGAAATGTAAAGGAGGTGAATGGATGCATGTTAGAGTGATATCCGTTGGTACTGGTAATACAAAAATCCAACTATTAGAAGATTCTAATTTTTGCCAAATTTCGGTTGATGTTGATGTCATGCGCGTATCACATTCCTTTGGAATAGTGGTTGAATGAAACAAAATTTTGGTTTCGCAAATGGGTTTTGTATGAGTGTCGAATATTGGTTCTGAGTTTGGGCAAATGAGGAATTTCTCTGCAGTTTTACAATTTTTTGTAGACTTGAAAATGGAATAGGAATTTTTGTTTTCAGAGAATGCTAAGTAATTAATTGTTGGAAGGATGAAGATCGTAATTCCATGCGGTTTTAAAATGGGTAGAGGGATTACGTGAAAGAGTCGATAAATATTTGGGTTAACTAAAGGGTTAAATATTATGAATATAACACGATTTGATTTATAAAACACTTTGATTGAGGCATGATCTAGTATATGATATGCATTTCCATTCTCGAGAGGAAGTACAAAAGTATTTCCTTGGAGATGTGGAATGGTGCTTTTTAATTCTTTAATTAGTTGTACAGGTGTCATGACAAAAGGATGTAGCACATTAGACTTTGCAAAAAGAATGGAGTTAATGATGGCAGCATACTCTGCTTCGAGTTCATTTAGCATCATGTTAAGCAACGAAAGTTGTTCTTCCAAATTCTGTTTTAATTCCAATTTAAACCCTTGGCTACCGGATTTATCCAGTGCTGTTTTTATTCTTTTTAAATTTTGGTTAAGAATGTCCTTGTCGCGATTTAGGCTCGATACTGTAGTGTTGAAATTTGTTATTGTTGTCTGGACCACGTGAGATTGCTGTTTTAGTAAATTTAGTAATTCCTTTTCGTTAGTGGTTACTTTATTGATGGCTTCATTATAGTATTCTCCATCTTTGGAATCTAATGTTCCAAAGAGACTCTTAAAAGCTGCTCCTACTACATCTATTAATGCTCTCCTCTGTCTTCCGGGTGCCGTTAAGGTTTTTAAAATTTGTTCTTGGTTGTACAGAGAGGGCATTAGTTTTTCAAGAATCTTTAAGCTTGTGGTGCAAATTGATAAGGCGCTAATTAGTTCATGTTGGCATAACAGTTTGGTTTTACCATACATGGTTTCTAAAAATTCTAATTTATAATCGAATATTCCTAGATCTAGATAAGATATTATTTTCCATGATGTTTCAATAAATTTAATTTCTCCTAATTGTTCATAGTAAATTCCAGAGGGTAATAATTCAGTGGTTTCATATGGAGTTCCATTACTAGGCAGGATGGACTCCCATACTACTATTCTGAAACAAAAGCAGATTTTAGTCTATTCGCGTGAACCTTTTGTTTCTTTTTGTTTATTAAAATTGTAAAATTTACATTTCCAGATTTTTCCAAAATTTTGTATGGTCCTTTATAATTAGGGGTTAGTTTTTTCGATCGGTTTAATTTTGTTTGTTCGTTTGTTATATATACTTGGTCTCCGACTTGAAATTCTTGATTGTTAATGGTTTTATCGTAAGACCTTTTGTTCGCTTCTTTTGACCTTATGAGGTTGTCTTTTGCTAATTCATGGGATTTTTGTAATTTTAAAGTGATTTCAGATAAGTAGTCATCGTATGTATATTTGAATTCCGGCGACTTAGTGATGGAAGATGGTAGTGTAGCCTGATAACCGAACAATAACTCGTGGGGTGAGAATTTGGTGGATGAATGAACACTAGTATTATAACTGAACATGCTAAATTCGATCCAATCGTCCCAGTCGGTTTGGTTATCATTTATGAAATGTTTCAGATAGTCAGCCAGGGTCGCATGGCTTCTTTCTAAGGCTCCATTGGATTGTGGGTGATATGCTGTACAGTTGATTTGCTTAATTTTCAGTAGTTTCGAGACATTTTTTAATAAGGTTGATGTAAAATCTCTGCCTTGGTCTGATACAATTATTGTCGGAATCCCGAATGTGCATATGAAGTTTTCTACTAGTTTCCTTGCCACGCTTTCGGCTTCATGATTGGGGAGAGCGTAAGCTCTAGAGAATTTTGTTAGATCGTCCTGTAATGTCAGTATGTACTTATTACCCTTTTCCGTTAGTGGCAAAGGTCCAACTATATCAATAAAAATTTTTTCAAAAGGGTTAGAACTTGTCGAGGTGATTTCCATGGGTTTCCTTGTTTTCTTCCTGACCAGTTTATTTACTTGGCAAGATTTGCAATTTTTTATAAATTGTGTAATGTCGGTCTTCATTTTGGGCCATTTGTAATTTTGACGAATTTTACTGTATGTTTTGTGAAATCCGTAGTGACCGGATGTCGGAGTCGAATGATTTTCGGTTAAGATGGTTTCGATTTGATCGGTCTCAGGTGTTAAAATCATTTTATTATGGAGGTCGATTTTAATACTAGAATTTTGAAACACGAATCTTAGCATAGTCCTCAATTTATGTGATTTGAATTTGTCGAAATTGTTTCCTATTTCAGGAAGACTTACATTGTTAATACCTTCCTTTGTCAAATAATTGAGTAATTTGACTAACAGGTAGAATGTCGATTCATAGGAGTAATTATCCCAATAGTTTGCCTTGTAAAATACGCATATAATTCGTTTGGTATTTAATGTAAGAGTCCTTATTTCGTTTATTGTCGGCTGTTGGGGACTTAGTAATTTACGGATGTCATACTTCCTTTCAATGGCTTGTAAAAATGGGTTTTCATTAAATTATAAATCTGTCGATAAAAATATAATTATGTCATTGGAAGTGACGAGAATGTCCTTTTCTGTTTCATTTAAATTTCTGCATATTATTATGGACGATCTGAGTTTGTTCAGAAATTCTTGGTAAGTTATCTCGTGGTGGGTAGAATCATTGGTTACATGGTGAATGTTAGACGGTGTGTGTTCGACCACCGTTCCTACTGGATTTCGACTTAATGCATCTGCTACGTGATTTGACTTCCCGGGTTTGTATCGAATTTCATACTCATATTCTTCTAAGAGTAATCTCCAACGTACTAGTCTTGAGCTAGGATCCGTTACGTTAAATAGCCAAGTGAGTGGTTTATTGTCGGTTAAAATAATGAACTTACGACCATACAAATATGGACGGAAGTGTTTAACGCTCCATACTATGGCTAGGAGTTCTCTCTCAGTAGTGGAGTAGTTGGATTCTGCGCGATTAAGTGTACGACTTGCATATGAAATCGGGAGATCATTCGGCGGGTTACCTTGTGATAACACTGATCCTATAGCGTATTGACTTGCATCTGTTGTCAAGTAGAACGTGTTACTGAAGTCCGGGTATTGCAATATGGGTTTGGAACACAGGGCGTTTTTTAATTTCTCGAAAGCATACTGTTGAAGGCTAGTCCATTCAAACCTCGCGTCCTTTTTGAGTAATTTGGTCAGCAGCTTTGTGATATTGCTAAAACCTTCGATGAACCTTCGATAATATCCTGCTAATCCTAGGAGTGATTTGATTTCTTTCGGATTCCTGGGGACAGGAAATTCTTGTATTGCTTTTACCTTATTCTCGTCGGGTCGAACGCCTTGATCAGTGATTAAGTGTCCTAAATACATCACTTCCTTTCTTAGGAACTCACATTTGTCAGGTTGAATCTTAAGGTTATATTCCGAAAGTTTTTGGAATACCTCAATCAACCTTTGGTTATGAGATTCAAGGGTGTCTGCAAAGACTACGATATCGTCGAGATATACAAAACATTTTATATTCTGGATACCTGCTAGAACAGTATTCATTAGGCGTTGAAACGTGGCGGGAGCATTACGTAACCCGAATGGCATTCTGTTGAATTGATAATGTCCAGTTGGGGTAGAGAAAGCCGTTTTTCCTGCATCCTGTGGAGCCATCTTTATCTGATGGAATCCAGAAGTAAGATCGATTATAGAAAAGTATTTGGAATGTCCTAATTGATCTAGTATTTCTGTTATATTGGGGAGAGGAAATGAATCGCCGATACTGAGTTCATTAATCTTTCGGTAGTCGACTACTATTCTCCATTTTTTATTCCCTGAGGCATCCGATTTCTTAGGCACAACCCATACAGGAGAATTCCATGGCGAAGTGGATGGTTGGATTATCTTTTCTTCTAACATTCTTGTTATTTGTTTATTAACTTCTTCCTTGTGCACTTCAGGATAACGATACGTCTTTGTATTTATTGGAGAGCAAGTTGTCATGGGAATTTCGTGCATTACTGCATCGGTGTAGGTTAGTTTGTCACCATCTAGGTAGAATATATTATTATACTCATGGCAAATTTGTATTAGTGAATTCCTCTCTTCTTCATTTAGGTGTTCCATTCTTAATAATTCGGAGATTTTGTGTAGCCTATCTGAGGAATGGTCATTGGAGATGCGTTTAATGGCTGCTTCACTGAGATTTTTATCACATTGTGATTGGGGTAAGGGTTCCAACAAAATTTCCATTTCTGAAATTACTATGGGTTTTTCAGAACAATTCAGAATTGAAGTGATAATTTGGTCATTATTGACCTTGACTAGGCTGGGGCAAACGAAAACATCGTCTAGTAGTTGAATCCTTTCGCAAATGCCTTCTTTTAGACTTGGATTTATTACCTTTAGTTGAACAACGGTTTCAGATCGAGGATTCAATATTAATTCTGTCTTAGATTTTGGGACGCTTGTTCCATCTTTAAGGTCTTGAATGCTTGGTTTCGTGTGCCATAATTGAATTGTTTTTGATTTGACAATGAGTTTGTTGGAATTATAATTAATCTCACAAAGGTTTGCCTTAATAAAGTCGTTACCTAACAGACCATCAAAAGGTATGGGAAAATCGTCTGGTACTACGTGAAAACGGTGTGCGATAGTCATGTCTTCGATATTGATAAGTAGATTGCAGTAACATAAGGTTTTTTGAAATTGGGTAGTTTTGTCTATTCCTTTTAGGGTGACGAGGTTATCTTCGTAACAAAGAGTGTCATCACATAGTTTACTTAGTTTAACTAGAGATATGTCAGCACCAGTATCTAGTAAAAATGAATTAGGATTTTGAAGTAAGTTAGGTAGATGGAGAGACACAAAGGTAGTGACGGCATTATTTATGATTGATACGCGACCTTGATAAGGTGGGCATTTCTCGGTAGGGTCGTCGACTGCTGAGAGCCCTGGTCGTTTAAATTCTGGTTAGATTCATTTCGGTTATTACGAGAATCCTGGCTTTGGTTAGTATTTTGATTAGGGTATGTGTGATTTTGGTTTCTTGGGTTTCTGTTATTATTATATTGCCTTTTGCGACATTCGTTGATCAGATGTCCTGGTTTTTTACAATAATTACAGAATTTGGAATTCGGAGGTCTATGATTTGGACTGATGAAATGACGGACATTTTGCGTGTTTGGTTGAGGATTGTTTCTCTTCCTACAATTGTTGATAGTGTGACCTGGTTTATTACAATGGGTGCAAAATCTAGGAACGAAACTTAAATTTTGTAACCTATTCATTTCGTTTTTTGATTTTATCTCTTGTTCTTCGTTTTGTGCGATGGCTATAGCTTCTTATAAAGAGTTAGGTTTTTGACTTTTTACTAAGATACAGAGATCTTTTTGAAGACCAGATATAAAGACATTTAATGCTTGTTCTTTAAGTAAATCTACGCAAGCTTGACGTCCTTCTCTACTTAAGGTCGGATTAAGGGTATTGATTAATTTTAAGTAACAATTTTCAATTCTGTTAGCATACGTTAGGACAGATTCTGATATATTTTGCCTACAGGAATTTAATTCGAGTTGCCATTGACTACTTGTTCTTCTGTCTGAGTAAGCATCCAAAAGGAATTGTTTTAATTCTGACCATTCATCAAAATGTCTGTTTCGAACTATGGCTCTAGCATTATCCGTAAGTTTAGTTTCGATTAAGGTGAAAAGTAAGGGTTTTTGTTCATGCTTAATTATCGAGTGTGCTTTATCACAATTGTCGATAAATTCGAACAGTTTCGATTTGGTACCGTCAAACTTAATAAGTATATCCTTAACAAATTCGATTGGTGGGTTAGACATTTTTCTTATGGATGTTTCTTTAAGATGACTTCAAGAATTTCGCAGGTTAATGGTATTGAGTTTATAAGACTTACAGTATTGTAAGTAATAGATCAAGACGCATTTCTAGGAGAAGGTGCTACTTCCTCGAAGGAGTATACCAGATGTTCTCCGGTTGTCTGCTGCAACGTGATATTGTACAAGTTGAGATCTGTCTTGCTGGTCCCAGTTGTTCTGCTGCAATCCCTTGGCGAGAAGAGTAGGCTGCTTGGTGAACGGGAACAAGAAGGTCTCTAAATGGATTCTGGACGTACGAGACTTGGAAATTCGTGGATACCGTGATACGGGCACGCACACGACGAATATTGTTTCGTTATTACGTCAACTATATCTCACTTCTGACATCAATTTTGTTATGTACCCCGATGCAGGGAGATAGGTTTTGACAACAAAAACGCGTTGGTTCTACTAGTCACTACTATAATCAACTATTCTGGTCGAGAGTCTACTGGGAAGAGTCCGTGTTTTTACCCCCAAGCTGTATTTATGTATATATCTAATCAAATAGAGGGGTGATTACAAAACTAATTACTATGCAATGTCTATTGGAAAAACTCCGGACCTTGGCTTAATTACTTTATCTGTGGGGCCAAGGTTAAGTTAGTATTATTGGTTGGGCCAAAGGCCGAGTTAGTACAGAACAAATACAATTCTTCATGAGAAATACAAATAAACTCGAATATCAGTTAATTTATCCTAATTCATAAGATAGGTACATTACATTCAATTTCAGGTCGTCGCACTAATCCGAAATCGTAGTCGAGTTGGAGACAGGACGGTGAAAAGGAACGTGATTCGTCTCGGGATAAAGAGAGGGATCGTCATGATGACAAAGATTGGCGTAAAATTTCCCGTGGTATAAGTGGCTTTGATAGAAACAAGAAGGATGTCAGAGATAGAAGGGAAGATAGATGTAAATGCAGTCGAATATATGGCCAATACCGTGTATAGAAATAAAATTGGTTTGTTCTTTTCATTTCAGGTTTAGACCGGAGAGAAAATAGAGATGGACGAAGGGGGGATTATCGTAATGGTGGTAGGCTATACGACCGCGATCGTGATAGCGACAAACCTCGTGGCTACGATCCTGAACGTTGTTTTGAACGTCGAGATGGGAGGTATATTCGTATTATACAGTGTTACTCACATAGCCTGTTCTCTGGATTTTCCGAAATTGTATTTTGACGGTGACTAGCGACTATACATTTTATGTGCTTCAAAACCTAAACGTTATAGGTATGATCGTAGAGGCGATGACCGCAATCGTCAACCCACTGATGGTGGAAGTTCCTGGCGTCCAGGTCGTGCAAACGAAGATACATATCATAGAGGTCCTCCGTCTTCCAGAAGCGGAACTCCACGTAAGGATGGGTCAGAGTGGCGTAAAGACAGCACATCTTCACGGCGTGGCGAGGCAATGAAAAGAGAGGCCTTGCTGAGGAAAAACGTCCTGCTTCTAAGGAGAAACGTAAGCTTTTCAATGAATCATATTTTCTCATATTAAGACTTGAGTTTCCAACAGCCCAAAAGTCTCAACCTACGGCCGAGAGCGAAGATGGATGGACCACGAAAGTCCGACGTCGTTAGAATACGAGTTAGAACTTTTATTTTTAAGTCAATTGAAATTAAAGACAAATTATCAAGGTACTGTTGTTATGCAATTGTAGTCTTTGATCAGATTGGCTAATAAAACGCATAGTTAACGAAACGACTATTGAAAAAAATTAGTTATGAATAAAATATATTTTTGAGTCAGATAAAAGTTCAAAAACTTTTATTTACAAAGAATTAATATTACAAGAAAAAGAAACTTAATATTTGGTACCATATCCTTTCGAGTTAAACACTGCCTGACATTTTCTAGGCATTGAAATCAACAAAGTACTGTTCCGGGCCAAAAGAACACGAGAAAAATCAGTCGAATTGACTACTACCCAAATCATGTCCATATCTGTTCCCTCCTCACATCCGTGCAAGGACAAGTGCCCAGTTAGTATCGTAAATAAATCAGTACGTGTTAAGAGGGTAGGTTTTATTTTAATAAAATGCACGCACATGTTCTCAAACAACTTTATTCTATTCTTTTCGGGAATCGAATGCCCCACCATACCAAAGATGCATCAGGGTCACCCCCGAATGCACCTGTTTATCTTTAAAAGAATTAACACATACCATTCTATCTTCTTCCCACGCTCACAATCCTCAATCCTTCTCTTCACACTTATGTTAGAACAGACTGATAGGTGAATCGTTTTCTGCATTTTATGTTCCAGCCAAGATGATAAACAGACTCTATCTTTTACGACAAATGATTTACTCTAATTTAATACAAGGCTAAACAATAAAGGGTATATGTATATGTATGTAAGAAAAATATTTCCTTCTTAAGAAAATAAAAAAAACACAAATTTACGCAAGACTTCTTTATTCGACAAAGATTGAGAATAGAATACCCCCCCATACAAGATGTCGGAGTCATCCCCGTGTATCTGTTTATCTTCAAAAAAATAACCGCTAAACCTTTCACATTCTTCCCACGCTTACATCCCTTAGTCATTCTCTTCTAACCCCCATATGATAAACAGACCCTCTTTATCCTTTAAGGCAACGATCTACTTTAACTGGTACAAGTTTAGTCAATCTCTAATGGGCACTCATAGGTGTCTGTGACATACCACATATGCCCAAGGATAAGACATAACACCATCCTTGTAAGATAACAGGTTTATTGCTCTTGCCTTAAACGAATTAATAACCAACCCCGTATCACTTTCTTCATGAAAGCTCACATACCTATATGACCAAATTCATTGTATTTTTAATAATTAATACGTTTTACTTTTGTATAATAATGATAACTAAATAAGTTTGATACATATATAGTATATTGTTTCCGAGATAAATATAACCAATGTGGCCATGTTATTTCGTCATAGATGACGTGTGAAGAACCCCGAGCAGGAAAACGGCTTTTTAAAAAGCTAAACTAAAAATGTTTATTAATTACTACTATTTCTTACAATGCTTGTGATATATTCAAGTATCAAACTCTGACTGACTGAGTACAATTTTAAGGAAAGGAGGAAATCTGGGAAACCAGCAGATTTTATTAATTCTCAGGCAGCGTCAACGAAATAATTATAAGTTGGCGAATTCCTCAAACAGGTGGTTTCATAACTCGTGTAAGAGTTTTTGTTTAGTGTTTACTATATGTGAGCTTTTATAAATAAAGTAATATGGGGTTGCTTATCAACCCATTTAATATAAATGCAAAAAATATGTTGTCTCATAATATTGTAACATCCTTGGGCATATGCGGAATGTCACAGGCACCTGCTGGTGGTCCATTGTAAATTAGAAATGGACTAAACTTGTATTAGTCAAAATAGATCATTTGTGGTAAAAGATAAAGGTCTGTTTATCATCTCGCCTAAAAACATATGGAGGTGCGAAAAAGATGATTAAGGGATGTAAGCGTGGGAAGAATGTGGAAGGTATGGTGGCAGGCTTTTTGGGAAGAAAAGCAGATGCACCCGGGGTGACTCTCATGCATCAAAAAGGGATTCATTCGATTCTTGATTCTGGAGAAATAAAGAAGTATTGCCTAAACTTGGGTTTTTGTTTCTCTATGAGTTAGGAACCTATCTGACATATATTATAACTAGCTCCCATAATCAAGTACATGTGAGCTTTCATAAAGAAAGTGATACGGGGTTGGTTATTAATTCATTTAAGGCAAGAGCAATAAACCTGTTATCTTACAAGGATGGTGATATGTCTTATCCTTGGGCATGTGTGGTATGTCACAGACACCTATGAGTGTCCCATTGGAGATTGATTAAACTTGTACTAGTGTTATGTACCCCGATGCAGGGATGATAGGTTTGGACAACAAAACGCGTTGATTCTACTAGTCACTACTATAATCAACTGTTCTGGTCGAGATTCTGTTAGGAAGAGAGTGCCCTGTTTTTACCCTAAAGCTGTATTTATGTATATATCTAATCAAATAGAGGGGTGATTACAAAACTAATTACTATGCAATGTCTATTGGAAAAACTCCGGACCTTGGCTTAATTACTTTATCTGTGGGTCCAAGGTTAAGTTAGTATTATTGGTTGGGCCAAAGGCCGAGTTAGTACCGAACAAATATAATTCTTCATGAGAAATATAATAATATATAAGCTCGAATATCAGTTAATTTATCCTAATTCATAAGATAGGTACATTACAATATTTTTACCTGAAAAACGAGAAACACGAGGTGGTGCTTTAGGCAATGAGCACAAAATGGAAATCTTTTTAAGATATATGGGAGATCCGGGGTTTCAGATAAGTGTTGCTGATAGCGCAGAAGTTCATCAGTTGACAGTGTCAAGAACAATTGACTACGTGTCTAAAATAATTTTCGAAAAGGCATCTGATTGGATAAAGTATTCTAATTCACCTGAAGAAATTATGAAAGCTAAAAGTCTGTGGCAGAAATCGTTTACATTTCCAGCTGTTATAGGAGCAATTGACTGCAGTCACATTACGATTGAAAAACCAAAAATTCATGGTGATGAATACGTCAATAGAAAGGGTTTTGCAAGCATAAACGTCAAGCAACTTGTAACGCCAAAGAAATATTTACAAGCGTAGATGCTAGTTGGCCTCGATCAATACATGACAGTCGAATATTGAAAAATAGTAATATTTACCATACATTAGTACAAAATAATGGGCAAATGACATTATTAGGAGATTCTGGGTACGCCTTAGCCCCATAGTTGCTGACACCATATCGAAATCCACAAAATGACGAAGAAAATTAGTATAATCTTCAACATTCAAAAAATCGATAATAGAGATAATGATATGATGATCGATAATGATAATAGAGAGGTGTTTTGGTCAATTGAAAAGAAGATTTCCAATTTTAGGAAATAAAATAAGGCTGCAGTTAAATAAGATTAGTCGCATCATAAAGTTACGTTAGGTCCTTTTGGAATTTACTTTTTTAAAAGTAAATTAAATACAGGTTGAGAGTATAATTTATTAATTGATACACGTTTAAACTATCTTACAGAGGACCACTAAAATATGACTAACTGCTACTAATTGTCCTGAGCTTTTATAATAAAAAGGTGCTGAGTTTGAAGAATCTGGAGCATGTTATTGTTTTTGTTGACAACACGTGGGACATGTGTTATTACCTTTGCATTGGAAATGATCATATAACTATATCTTGGTACCTTATTATAGATTCAAAACCGGGTGTGTCAACAAATTTTACTTCTTTCATCTTTTTCTTTTATTGTAAACAGTTTAATTTTAAAGTAAATACTTATAGGCAGAAGTAAAATGTTATGCATACGGTTTGTAGTAAATACTTACAACAGTAGACTTTACTACTTAGTAAATGCTTTTATTACTAGTGTATACTTGAGAATATATACTTATTTTTATGCATACTGCCCATTGAGTTGCTCATGACAAGATGAAAATGTAAAAAGTGTTAAAACCATTAAAGTAGATGGGAAAAGGTTACTGCACATAACTGAAAAATATAGTTTAATTAATGTACCTAAGTTACTTTTAGATTCATTATATTGTATACTGGAAATGAGCATGGTTTTATTAATGGTACTGAGACAATATATTGCTCAAGAACAAAACTATGGAGAAATGAACCATGACAATTTTTTAAAATGGTTTGAATACCAATTATTATACAACTTGGAACAACCATATATCATTGTTATGGATAATGTTCCATATCACAGTACGTTATTGGATAAAGTTCCCAATAACTCATGGAAGAAGGATGTAATTCAAAATTTGTTAACAAATAATGAAATTCCATTTACTCAAGAAATGATTAAAACCGAATATCTACATATTGTTAGTAAGTAAACTGTTTCGTTATATTTTCTTTTTTTTTAAATTAATATAGTATATAAATTTTGTTTAGAAATAAGTCACCAACAAAGTATGTAGTAAATGACCTTACAGAGCGATATGGTCGCAAAATTTTACATTTACCTCTCTATCACTGCATATTCAACCCTATTAAATTAGTTTGGGGAATTGCAAAGAATTATTACAATAGGCATATTGGTATGGATGGTAAAACTGTAAAAGACTGTTTGAATATGTGACATGAAGCTTTGGATATGATAACTCCAAATATGTGAAAAAATTCAATACACCATACCGAGGAAGAAACCATTAGATGATATGATAAGGAACGAATATTTCATAGAGACGAAATTCACCCAATAATTATTGACTTTAGTGATGACGAAATAATGTTTGATTCGAACTAACTAGACAATATGTGGGCTACTATATGTACTATGTATGTATAATATGTAAGGATCGTAATGAATCATCACTGATGATGGACTTTATTAGCCACAGTTTCTCATCAATGGACATGTGGCTTCTTCTATTGAGCAAGGACTATAGAAAGGCTATTGCTCCCTTGGCCTTTGCAACGACTGCCCTTATATGGGCGCCATAAAACGAGTTTTAACCCTCCGTTAGGCGCGTCAGCTGATGAGACGTCCTTAGTCGCTATGGGTCTGAGAGACCCGTGTTAATAAATATCTTATTTTTTGTAATTGTAATGCGTTTAAAATACAATCAAATGATCAACGATAACTTCCGTGTTTGTGATATACACAGTGCTTTAAAAAGTATAATTTACAACTATATTTAAACAAATTAAGAAAAATAAAAAACAGTTTTAACTAGTTAAAATTTATTTAGGTACTTTTTTTAAAATGATATTGCTTAAAAAAAACGAAAATTACTCACTATCTTCTGTTTGTATTATGATTTCTTCTTCTAAACAATTTTGACAAATTGTTCTTACGTGTCGACTCAAACACAAATAGACATTACATTTTTCGCACACATACTTTGTCTTTGCATCTTTTTGTGTTTCTTTATAGCACGGTTCACATCGCTTTCTTTTTCTTGTTAGTGTGGCAGCTTGAGGTTGTTCCTCTCTAGCTGACGTTTCGGGCCTATATTTTGCTAATGACATTTTTAATTCGGGTGGCAAATTTGGAATTTGTGACCTTCTTTCTAGTTGTTCTTTCAACAAACTAAAAACTAATTTTTTTATATATTCCCGCCGAAAAATATACTCATTTCCATTCCCCAAAAAAATTAGTCGTGAGTTAATCGCTGCCACATTCAACATGTGATAGAAAATTACCATTGGCCACCTTTTGGTAGATCTGGCCACATTATATGTGGCGCAGAGTTTATCTGCAATATCCACACCCGATTTAGTACTATTGTAAAAATCTATTATTTCGGGTTTTTTCGTAGTATCATCGGCCACTTCTTCACAGGAAACATGTAGACTTGATAGCAACACAACTATTCTGCCTCTCTTTGGACAATAAGAAACAAGAGTTTCGTTTTTGGAAAAACCAAACACACTGCTACATTGTAGGCGACTTTTTGGTGTAATAAAATTCGGCGGTAATTCTTTTTGTTTTTTCGTACAGTTCCCACGTACGATAGCTTTTTTTCTTCAAGTGCTTTCACTAGCTTCAGACTCGTGAACCAATTGTCTGCCGTAATGTTTCTTCCACTACCATAAATTGATTCAGCAAGTCTTAAGACAACTTTTTCGGAAGAATTATCTGTTCTGAACGGTCCTTCTGATTGTAGACCGCAATATATCTCCATAAATGTGATATAAAATAGTTTTGCATCGCATAAACTAAAAATTTTTATACCATATTTTGAAGGTTTTGACGATATATACTGTCGAAAACCGCAACGTCCACGAAAAACAGGAAGCATTTCATCTACAGTTACATTTTGACCGAGAACATAATGCGATTTGCAATTTTCGTTGAATAGGGTGAATATTTGTCGTATGGCTGCCAGTTTGTCAGTTTCTTTCCTTTGTCTTCGTGTAGATCTATCATCGAATCGAATGCTCCTTATAAGAAAACGAAATCGTCTTTCTGACATAGTCATTCTAAAAAGGTCAATTCCTAGCCCATCACTTGCCCAAAAATCCAAAATGTTTTGATGATTTCCACGGAATACTCCTGCTAGATATAATAGTGCAAAAAAAGTTTGCATTTCTATTACATCGGTTGGTTTACAATTTCGTTCCCTTACAAATTTTTTCCGTATATTGTCGATATATATATTGGTGTTTTCAACAATAATAACAAGTATGTTATTGTCAAAAAATAGCTTCCAACAATCCAGTTCAGTGTTGGCACATTTTGCTGGTGTTCCGACGACGCCAGGCAATTTTACCAAAACGTTATGGAGTCGTGTTTGAGTCTGTTTCCAAGCTCTTTGTCTCCACTTTGTACCGTCTCTAGCTAAATGTCTTTTGATGAGTTACCGAACTTGTTACAATAAAATATTGACTTACCAGAATAATAATCAGCGTCGCAGTCAGAATCCTCTTCATCACCTTCTTCTTGACTGTCAATTTCGTGATCAGTATCAGAATCTACAAGCCTCTCTTCAACATAATCTTCCATTTCTGAATCATCTGATTCGTCAAAATTTTCGTCGGCAATGGTTACGCTTTTCTCCATTTCTTCAAACACCAGACGATTTAGTTCTTCAATATCATCAGTGCTATTCAAATTGAAACGTTTTTTGTCAATCTTTGTAAACACTAACACAAATTTAACTAAAATAAGCGAACAAAACAAAGAACTCTCGACCAAAGGACTTCGTACAACTGTAACGCGGCTAGTAGAAATGGGTATGGCACCCCCAAGACGGCACCGATCAACACATCTCAAGAATTTATAGCGCAATAAAACACTTACCAGGGTATAAAACTAATGTAAACTATTCTTAAAATATCCCTTTTAGATGTCACGAAGCGACAATAATGTGGCTCCAATAGTTTTCCAACAATTAGCAAATAAAAACACTATGGGTCTGTCAGACCCATAGCGACTAATGGAGGGTTAAAAGATTTGTGGCGGAACCAGCAGCGCGGTGCAGTGTCACGCAGTGATAATGCACTGCGAACCAGAGCAACATCTCGGTTCTGTAGAGAATTTAAACAACGGCGGGAAATCATTTTCCGTAACGATTTTCGGGAATACATTCCGGAATGTTCGACTAAAAGCTCTATAAAACCGTTGATCACACCACCAACAATCTCTTTCTCTTTTGGGCCTCGTCTCCTCCACATGTACTCCAACTGGTAACAATCATACTCTGTACACAGTAGATATAAGTTTATTCTAAGTTTAGTAATAAAACATTTAAAGTTCCTGTTTTACGAATTCTGTGTGGAAATCCCATTTCTGACACCCAACGGAAAACGCCTCTCCAACGGGACAAGGGAAACAATCTGTCCTGTCGTCAATGTATGGAATCATTAGGTGTTTTCCGTTGGGTGTCAGAAGTGGGATTTCCACACAGAAATCGTAAAACAGGAACGTTGAATATTTTATTAATAAACTTTGAATAAACTATATCTACTGTGTACAGAGTATGATTGTTACCAGTCGGAGTACATGTGGAGGAGTCGAGGCCCAAAAGAGAAAAGAGGCCGTTGGTATGATCAACGGTTTTATATCCTTTGATGATGATGATGAGTCGAGGTTTAAAACCTCGACTCATCTGTCTAAAGTATTTTTGAAAGAAATTGAGGGTTTTCCTGAATTTTTAGCAGCATAAATTCGCAAAATTCTATTCGCCGAAGATCATCGCCTGGTCTAAAAGCCTGCACGTGTTGGAAAGAGTAAAGGTGCATACGATGTTCTTTCAGAATTCTTTGAATAGATGAAGCTGAAACTCCCAAATCCTTTTCTGCAGATGTTGTTGAACTTTACGGAAATGCGTTAAAATATGTCAGTGTACTTATTACATTACCCTCGTCATTAGTCGCTCGTTTAGGAACATTTTTTGTAGCGCTAACTTTCCCGAATTGTAAAAAGGTAGTTTCAATTCTCCTGAATTTTGTCTTGTTCGTTGGCGGCAAATGGGGATGTCGTTCATTAAATACACGGCAAGTTCTCTCCAATATTTTGCAATATTCTCCGTGAATATAAAACAAATTGAGAATATCAGCGTTTGTGTATTCTTCCATTTTGATTGAAAGTTTCACTTTAATTTTGTTACTAATAGCCACCGAAAAACAAAAACGTACAATGCAAGTAATAACTGTCATTATTTCTTTTCCACGGCCAACTACGCGAAGAATAAAAATTTACCAGAATGAATATGTACTACTAGTTTCACATAAACTTAATTATTTCGAAAATGGTTTGGAATAGGTATAGGTAACCCTAATACAGTTCGATAGAGAATTACATTTTCTACTTGAAACTGCTTAAAGTTATAGGGTGTCCCATTTAAAAAAACCGACTTTTGCAACTTCAAAAATGTAAATGTTAGGAGCTGAATTTTGGACACCCTGTATAATGCTAAGCCATAAAACTAGTGAAGGTGTGAACCTAAGACTATGTATTGACATTCTGCAAAATATGGTGATTATGTCTTTAATAACTGCGGAGATATGCAATTTTAAAATTGGTCATTACAGAGGCACGTTTTTAATTCAAGGTCAAATATCTCAAAAACAGTAAGAACTAAGTATAAAACATTATACAGAAAATGTACCTAAAATATTACGTAGAATCTAAAAATAAAATAATATACTGGGGGTTCCATTTGAAATAAGTAAGTTACAGCTATTTTCGGTTAAACCGGAAGTGACAGCAAGTTGAAAATATTTTGAAAAAATAGTATATGTCGAACTTAACTCCAAATTTTCAAATTCGTATCACTTATAGATTCTAGTAAACTTCTAATGAACGGTTTGTGTGAATAACCCTGTATAACTCGTCATCCTGGTTCATAGATGACGTCGCAAGCAGAAAATCAATAAATCTTTAGACACTCAAAGGAAATCTGCATGTTTGCAACTTTGATCCACAGATGACACCACAAGAAAAAAATCAATAAAATTTTAAGCACTCACAATCCGACTTCACAGATGGCGCCACAAGTAGAGAAACCTTACATAAACTGACCCTAAAATTTAACGAGAAATTCTAAAATTATAAAAAATTAAGGGGATTTAATTTAAAAAAATCTAATTTATTATTTCCACCCTTTTATGCTGGACCTTGTAAGTTTGAAAATAATTTTAAAATACAGACCTTTTACATGTTAAAAACTTTTTTTTCTATATCGTATATTGTCTGAGATATTGGACTTCCTCAGACTAAGTAACCACCCTGTACACAGTGTAACCCAATTAAGATTGAAGAAGGAAACACCCTTGTAATTTCTCCATTTATAACTCGATTTTAAAGAACAAAGGCTCAAAAAATAGAGAATAAAAAGATTTATTTATGCTGTAAAAATTGTTTTCTAATTCACCGGACCAAGGCCTACTATAACTTTTTTTCTATATCAAAAATCAGAAAAAAGGGTTAGCATGTTTTTTTGGAAAAAATAAGCACGCCACTGAATTTGACGTCTAACAACAACACAACATACTGGATGTGATGTTCCAATTAAATTAAGGAAGTTATTCATTTACTATTAGTTATTATCTAAGTTAAAAGTTGTACAAATTTGGCGCTACTTTTAGAACATTCTGCAATTATGTAGCTTTTTGAAACAACAAATGGTACAATTTGGTACAACATTTGTTCTATTGTTGGCTTCTTATTAAAATTTTGTTTTAAAAACTTAAATATGGAACGAGGGATTGGGTATTGAAAATTATCTTGCACTTTGACAAAAACTGAATTATTACACAAACCGCTAGAGTTAGATACCAAAACCTTAATCAAACTTAATTTTATTTTAATGGTTGAATTAAAAAATGATATAATATACAGGGGGTCCTATTTTAAAAAATGCAACTTTGATTAATCACATGTTTGAGACACTGTATACTTTGAAAATAAGTTTAAAATGTAGTCTTAGTTCGACTGTATACATCCCGAAAAAGAAACAGCTAAAAAGCCTCTAGGATTTGTCATGAAATTCCGAGGCATTACTTGTGGCCCACCCTGTATCATATGGCAAAATAACACTACTCACATGTATATGAAAATATATTTTATCGTATATACATACTATGAAGATTGAGAAAACTGAAATAAGACAAACCAAAAATATAAATAAAAAAATATTCAATGTAAAAAATATAATAAAAAAAAGGGTTACTCTCTAAGATCTGTACAAAGTGAAAGTGAATAGTAATAACTAGTGAATAGTTATTACTATTCACTTTCACTACTACTTGGTGGTGTTACACCAAATTCTTCTCTGAAACAAACATAAATAATTAGTACACAATAAACTGCAAACCTCTCGCTGATCACCTTTCAAAAATTTCAAAAGCTTCCCTTACAGCATTTGTGGTGGCTTCGTTGGGGAAATTTATTGTAACAACTCTCTCTTCGGATAAGGTGAACCTAATTAATAGGCCTTCAGGGGTTGTACCTCTTATTTGACTCAATAAAATAGTATAGCTTACGGAATTAGGAGAACGAATTTCCAGTCTCCGTTCCCCTAACGTTCCACAAAACGATAAATTTCCATGTACTGCAGTGTTTTCGTTTGAGAAAGTTACAGTACACGGAAAGGAGTTAGCCATTTTCAATTTATGCCTTTGAAATGACTTCCACATATACAATATGTTTTTGACTGAAAATAAAAAAATTGACTTTAATAGTATAAAAACAGGGTAAACGTATACGTACAATCCATTGTAACTTTTTTTCCTTTACCCGTTTTATGCGAAATAAACATTCTTATTAGGTTAGGAGCACAATGTGAAATTTGGTATTCGTAGGGCACGTGGTCAAAAATTCCATTATTGATTTCGGAAGGAAACTGTAATGCCGGTAAGTTATTGTTATGTAGTAAATGTGTGGTGCATTACTCACTCTAGAGCTGTTCTCTCCGAGAACTTGCACCAACAAGTAACACTCACACATAACGGGTGACAGAAGCGGAAGTACAGAAAGGATTCTGTCCCGTCGCCGAAGTATGGAATCACTAGGCGGTTTTCCATTGAGTGTCAGAAATGGGATTTCCACACAGAATTCGTAAACAGGAACGTTAAATGTTTTATTGCTACTAAACTTAGAATAAACTTATATCTACTGTGTACAGAGTATGATTGTTACCAGTTGGAGTACATGTGGAGGAGACGAGGCCCAAAAGAGAAAGAGATTGTTGGTGGTGTGATCAACGATTTTATATGGTTTTCGATCGAACTATCCAGAATGTATTCCCTGAAACCGTTACGAAAAATGTTTTCCCGCTGTTATTTAAATTCTCTACAAAACCAAGATGTTGCTCTGGTTCGCAGTGCACTGTCACTGCGTGACACTGCACTGCGCTGCTGGCTCCGCCACAAATCTCTTAAAACTTGTTTTATGGCGCCCACATAAAGGCAGCCATTGCAAAAGCTAAGGGAGCAATGGCGTTTCTATAGCCCCTGTTCAATAGAAGAAGCCACATGTCCATCGATGAGAAACTATGGCTAATAAAGTCCATCATCTGTGATGATTCATTACGATCCTTACATATTATACATACATAGTACATATAGTAGCCCACATATTGTCTAGTTAGTTCGAATCAAACATTATTTCGTCATCACTAAAGTCAATAATTATAGGGTGAATTTTGTCTCCATTAAATATTCGTTCCTTATCATACCATCTAATGGTTTCTTCCTTGGTATGGTGTATTGAATTTTTTCACATATTTGGAGTTATCATATCCAAAGCTTCATGTCACATATTCAAACAGTCTTTTACAGTTTTACCATCCATACCAATATGCCTATTGTAATAATTCTTTGCAATTCCCCAAACTAATTTAATAGGGTTGAATATGCAGTGATAGGGAGGTAAACGTAAAATTTTGCGATCATACCGCTCTGCAAGGTCATCTATTACATACTTATTGGTGGCTTATTTCTAAAAAAAAAATTATATACCATATTAATTTAAAAAAAATATATATATATAACGAAAAAGTTTACTTACTAACAATATGTAGATGTTCAGTTTTAAACATTTCTTGAGTAAATAGAATTTCATTATTTGTTAACAAATTTTGAATTTCATCCTTCTTCCATAAGTTATTGGGACTTTATCCAATAACATACTGTGATGTGGAACATTATCCATAACAATGATAGATGGTTGTTCCAAGTTGTATAATAATTGGTATTCAAACTATTTAAAAAAATTGTCATGGTTCATTTCTCCATGGTAATCGATTAGTTTTGTTCTTGAGCAATATATTGTCTCAGTACCATTAATAAAACCATGCTCATTTCCAGTATACAATATAATGAATCTAAAAGTAACTTAGGTACATTAATTAAACTATATTTTTCAGTTGTGTACAGTAACCTTTTTCCATCTACTTTAATGGTTTTAACGCTTTACCTTTTCATCTTGCCATGAGCAACTCAATGTTTTATTCTCCAATATCCAAATCTCACTGAGAAACACAAACTGATAGAGAGTTTCATCTTTTATGTGCTTATACTGCCTCAAAAACTGCACTCTTTTTAGAGCAATGTTTGGTAATTCTATAAGTCCACGTCGTGGATTATCCTTGAATCATTTAAAGCCAAGTACTCCAAGCAGTTTTCTTAAAGATGTGACACTTCCATAGAACAATTCTTTCTTTTTCAGTTGACACCACAAAATATACACAGTTATTTGTTCTAAAATCTCTCAAATAATTTTTTGTTTAGATTACATTATAAATGAAAAGACATTTATTATTTACTTTTTTCATACATTAAGTAAATAACTTAATGAACAACACTTGTGTCCAATGTTTTTGTATTATTCACACATTTTGAATAGCAGCGGCTTTTCTTTGATGATTCCTAGATACCATTCCCCTTTTCTATTTGGGAGATTCAGCTAATAGTCTTTAAGCTTATTCCTAAGGTACTTGCCACACGCTACAAAAGTGACAAAAAGGTGATATATACTCCTGTATTAATTATATTATAATTATTACATTCTATCTATAATTACCTCTCGCAAGCATTTAACGGTAACAAAGGTCCATTATTTTCTCGTTCCTGTACGAAATAGAGGATTAAAAAAACCACCATTTCCTTGCACCTAAAGTCTACTGAATCATATTCTGTACAGGTTTTTATTTTCACAAAGGTTTTAAAATCTATTTCAGTTGTTTTAGCAAGTGTTCGTCACATGGACCTCCCTAAAACTCCCCAAAAATCGTCCCGTTATCAGGGATCACCTTCGACCATCCATTGTTGTGGACGGGAGTATTCCCTTTTCTTCTTGACACCTCTCCTCGCCACATGTGCTTTAGGGTTCCACGATTAACTTTCCCATTTATGTATACATTATTCCCTGTGACCCTTCATAGTCGGGAACACCCACATGTTGCACTTTGGCCATGGGGCGGCTCCGCTACACACCAACTGTTCAATTGCTTTGGCATTTTTAAAATAATTAAAAAACCTCTACTTAAAAGCTATGTGACGTATTTGTTTTGAAAAAACAATTTTTAAATACAATTTACACGAAAGCTTCTAAAGAAAGGAAAATTTAAGAGCAAAAATCGACAAATCGCCGGTATTATAAGATAACCTCACAAATAATCACAACATAAACAAACATGGATTTGCGATTAGCGGTAACCCTATCGGTTTAAAATTTTTCCAGTGATTATGTTTACCTCATTGGAATTAACGAATTTTTACTGAATGACGTCACACCAAAATTTCTGAACATATTTTATTATAATTATGTAATGTGCCGGGTTGGAATAACTATACGCGAGTCAAAAATATAACACTTTATTAACTTCTCGATAATACAAGAGCGGGAGCGAGGCGTAAAGACCCTTTTATGTAAGTGTTTTGTGAAGATCAGTCTGAAGGTTTCTGCTGGATTATGTCTTAACTGCTTGACTGCCTTATTTATATAAATGATATCTACGTGGACTTTGCTAAAGTACATTAATAAGGGTAGTTTGAACCTTAAACAGTACTGAGACTTTTAGTCTCAGCTAATTACAATTTGATGAGTTGCTTATATCAGACAAAAGAATTGTGTTTCTACGTAAATATACATTCTAATTAAGTTCTAATATTGTCCTTAGGTTTCCATGAGAAAATAGTACAAGAAATAATGTAAGAGGTTAATACATATATGATATTATTACGTATGCGTAACCCGGGGTGCTTTACACATACTTAATAACCGGAAGTACGTTATATCCCATGTACGTTATAGACGGAATCTACTGTAGTTATATAGTTGATACTGGCTATTTAAAGTCAATTAAATGATCTGATTAGGTTTTTCTGGGTTTCCCTAATCCTTAGCAACAAATGTTGGATCATTTTTGTATTCTTCCCAGGTTTATGCGAGTCCGTAAGTTAGTGTGTCTTAAGTTTATCGAGTATTATAACTAGTTTCCATAATCAAATATATATGTCGGAGATTTATTAGTCCTTAAGTTAGAATTGTACCATTAGAACCGATAATAGATGAGGGGCAGACTGACAAAGCCATCTTGAAGATAAAGCATTGTCAAACGAGGTCACTACTACCGACATAATTAAGTGCCCACATGTGGGATTTGTCCACGCGAAACAGGGACTAGCAGGTACTCCCTTTTGGGTCTGAAGGACCACCCGATCGGGGAAAGTTAAGAAGAAGAAAGGAACAAGCAGTTAAGAGATAGAAGGGCAGAAGGGCGGTCGAGTAGTAGTGAATTCGTTAGTTTGCCTTTCTACTTTTATTTTCTAAAATATTATAACGTTAAACATGGAAAACGTTCCTAATGTTACCCCGACATATATGTATCTCTCTCTATTGTTTAGCCCTATATTAAATTAGAATAAACCATTAGTCGTAAAGATGGAGAGTCTGTTTATCATCTTGGCTGAAACATAAAATGCAGAAAACGACTCACCTATCAGTTTTGTCCTAACATAAGTGTGAATAGAATGATTGAGGGTTGCGAGCGTGGGAAGAAGGTGGAATGGTATGTGTTAATTCTTTTGAAGATAAACAGATGCACTCGGGGGTGACCCTGGTGCATCTTTGGGTATGTTGGGCATTCGATTCCCAAAAAGGCGAGAATAAAGTTGTTTGAGGACACGTGCGTGTATTTCATTAGAAATAAAACCTACCCGCTCTTTAACACGAGACATAAATTTTGAGGGGGAGTGTTGGATAATGCTTTCTTTCATAAGACAAAATTTATGAAAGTATCATTTCCATCAGACACATAAATTATTTTTCGATAGATATGTTTGGTCTAGTCCCTCCAAGTGTCTGGAGCGATGCTTGAAAAATTGACTCTTAATCTACATCTTGATACAACAAGACACTCTTTTAAAATCTATCGGACCGCGCATATCAGAAAATAGAAAATCATTAGTAATTAGTGTGTTTTCTTTAATACTCATAACCCAATACAAACAAAGTGAAAGAGAAATATCATTTTTGCATAAGTCTATCCTGCACTTCGGCTTATCAAATCTGCGCCGGCGCGAAAATGCGCTTTGTTTATTGGTTGCAAGCCATCGTGCTTCCAAAATGAAAATGAGATGCGAGTTGTTTGTTCTTTGTTCTTGTGGCCATATTTGTGACCGCATTGGTAACGTTTTCACTTCGTTATTTTTTGTGTTTGTTAACTATTTGTGAGTGCAGAAAGTGTATTTGAATTTCTATTGAGACCCAAGCAAATATCGAATTTTATTTAGTGATAGTTGCCCAGTTCTTTCACCGAAGTTTTCAATTCGAAAATTTTAAATTTTAAATTTCATAGAAGCCGCGAAAAGCAGATAGATCTTATTAGATCAACTGTTCTGAAATCCTCTAATAACATTACGCTTGTAACGCCTGCGCGTTCGACAAAATCAGTCTGTGCGATAGACTTATGTGATATTTGCGTATATTTGTATATGTCGGAATAGCGTTTGATGCGTTTTCCATTTTATAGGAAAGGTATCTCTTTTAAAAGTCAAAGAATGAAAAGACAGACTAGCGAATTCACTACCCCACGACCGCTCTTCTGCTCGTCAATCTATTAACTGCCTGTTCTTTGTCCCTGTTGTCTTAACTTTCCCAGTTCTGGTGAGTCCTTCAGAACCGTGGGAAAAGTACCTGCTAGTCCCTATTACAAAGGAACCAATAGTTTAGTGTCACCCAAATAATTAGCACACATGGCCACTTAAGAGCGTCGTGGTATTAGTGACCTCGCTCGACAATGCTTCTTCTTAAGAAGGCTATCAGCCTGCCCTACATCTCATTGTCTCTTCTAATATTACACTTACAGAACTTAAAAACTAATAAATCTCCGACATATACATGTGTAAAGCACCCCGGGTTACGCATACGTATTATTATATCATATATGTATTAACCTCTTACATTATTACTTATATTATTTTCTCATGGAAACCTAAGGACAATATTAGAACTTAATTAGAATGTATGTCTACGTAGAAACACAATTCTTTTGTCTGATATAAGCAACCCATCAAATTGTAATTAGCTGAGACTCAAAGTCTCAGTACTGTTTAAGGTTCAAACTACCCTTATTAATGTACTTTAGCAAAGTCCACGTAGATATCATTTATATAAATAAGGCAGTCAAGCAGTTAAGACATAATCCAGCAGAAACCTTCAGACTGATCTTCACAAAACACTTACATAAAAGGGTCTTTACGCCTCGCTCCCGCTCTTGTATTATCGAGAAGTTAATAAAGTGTTATATTTTTGACTCGCGTATAGTTATTCCAACCCGGCACATTACAAAAGTGGTGTCAGAAGTGGGATACGTTCGATTACATTACCGTAAAAGTTCCAAAAGAAGTACGGTGCGTACGTAACCATACAAAAGCGTGTCAGTTGGTACGCGAGTATAGCACTCAGACAACGTTCTCTACAAGACTCCAAAATCAAAGCCAGGCAGATTTCTGACGAAGACTATCAAATCTCCGTTCCTGTTATTGTAAGAAATCCAGGGTGGACCCAGGAACCTACCACAAATCCAAATCAACTTCTAAACTCCAGCTTCGCAAGAATCTACGATCCTATGCAGCGACCAATTCTTATCTAAGTGTATCTTAAGAAAATCCTGTTTTAATTTTATATACCTTATTTATCCCATATTGCCAACTCTCTCTTTACCAAATCATGACGCTTGATCCAAGTTCTTCTAACAATTCTGCTTCTCAATCCATTTCGTTAGAAATGGCAGAGCGAATGCTCATTAAATTCGATGGCGATAGAAGTAAACTCCACGAATTCACGGATAATTGTTCTCTAGCTATGTCACTGGTCAGACCAGCCCAAAAACCCATCCTTTTCACAATCATAAAATCGAAAATAACTGATAAAGCCAGAATTCTTATAAAAAATCGCATATTCAAAGATTGGCCCACATTAAAACAATATTTATTCGATGCATACTCTGACAAGAGAACTCAAGGCCAATGGCAACTTGAGTTACATTCGTGTAGACAAAATATTAACGAGGACGTAATTTCCTTTGCAAATAAAATTGAGAATTGCTATATAAAATTATTGGGTACCTTAGACGATACTACAAGTGAAGAACATCGTCAAGGGTGCACTGAACTTTTACAGAAACAAACTCTTAGTGTATTTTTGGTAGGGTTAAACCGCGAAATTGCACTAATAGTTAAGGATAGAAACCCCACGTCGTTAGAAGACGCTGTCCAGATAGCCCTAAATGAGGAAAAGGAAATTAAGTCGCTCAAAGAAATATCTAAGTATCAGAATATCAACAATTCAAATACCCGTCATTGTTTTAATTGTAATCGAAGTGGCCATACTACTCAGAACTGTCGATTAAAATATTCAAATCAAAATTATCCAGGTACATCTAGAAACCCAATCGCTCAACCACTACATCAAACTTTCCACCAAAATTCTAGATCTCAAAACTCTCAATTTTCACAATTTTCACGACCGCAACACTACTCCAGGCAAAATCAGAACCTTAGCCAAAACATTTGTCAAGTTCAAACCTCTAAAATCTGTAACTATTGCAAAAAACCGGGTCATCTTATACAGGAATGTCGAAAAAGACAATATAATAATTCTAAACGAGACACCTCCAATAACCCACAGTCAAATCCTTTTTTAGCCGAACGCGGCAACAACAATCCAACAAACTCCCGAGTTTCCCGCCCGAGTCCGGCCGCGACGGGAAACATGAACCTCATCCAGGCCGAATCTCAGTCGTAAATATTCAAGACCTTACCTCTTACGTATACCTAGACATTCCCGAGTTGCAAAAACGGTGTAGGTTTCTAATCGACACCGGTGCAACCATTTGTCTATATAAAATCGGAAATTTAGTCAATGGAACTGCACATTACGACGATATGCCTATTTCCCTTAAAGGAATCGATTCAAATCCCGACAAATTATCAAAAACTTTATCTTATTCATACTTCTCAGCAGATATCTTTAATGGCAAACCTCATGTCTTCCACGCCGTCTCCGACGACTTCCCTATCGAATTCGAAGGCATTCTAGGTAACGATTTCTTAAAAAGACATTCTGTTACTATTGACTACAAACATGATCTCATGCTGATAAATGGACACCAGATTCCAATTTCTCATATTTCTCGCCCATCAGATGCACCGACATCTAAAAGTAATACATCTCCAATCACTATTCCCCCAAGATGCGAACATATAGTCAAAATAGACGTCCTGAACACTCCTCTAAATCGCGAAGGTATTCTTCCAAAATCCGAAATCGCCAATGGCGTGTTTCTATGCGAGAGTCTAGTCTCAATTGACAACAATAATCAAGCCCTTACCTCAATAATGAATACCACTGAAAACCCTATAGAAATCACGCAACTCAAATTTGAAATCGAAGAAATAGAAACAGAAAGAAACCCCCAAACTAACTCAAAAATTCTCAATATCGAACCAATATATAAAAATTTTAACCCCAGCCGTCTTAACGAAATCTCGACGCGCTTACGCACTGATCATTTGAACTAGGAAGAAAAGACATCCCTCATTAAACTATGTCACGAATATAATCACATATTTCATCTAGAGGGAGATTTATTGTCTCACACTGACTTAATAATGCATAAAATACCTACTAAATCCGATACTCCAGTAAATGTCAAAACTTACCGCTACCCCGAAGTTCATAAAGCCGAAGTCAACAGACAAATTCAACAGATGCTAGAACAAGACGTGATCGAACCATCAAACTCTCCTTGGAATTCCCCCGTCTGGGTAGTCCCAAAAAAATCTTTGGAACCCGAAAAAAGGAAGTGGCGTTTAGTAATCGATTACCGGAAACTAAACGACATCAGCATTGGTGATTCTTATCCGCTTCCAAACATTACTGAAATTCTCGACCAATTGGGTCACTCTAAATATTTTACAACTCTTGACTTAGCATCGGGATTCCATCAGCTTAAAATGCATCCGGATGACGCGCCTAAAACCGGATTTTCTGTCTCTTCCGGACACTACCAGTTCAAACGCATGCCATTTGGTCTGCGAAATGCTCCTTCTACCTTTCAAAGGCTTATGAATTCCGTCCTTGCCGGTATCCAAAATTATCGCTGTTTCGTCTACCTTGATGATATCGTTATCCACGCTGGAGATCTCACCACTCATAATGCTCGTCTAAAGGAAATCTTTGAACGCTTGTCCCGTTACAACCTCAAATTACAACCCGAAAAATGTGAGTTCCTTCGTAAGGAAGTCATGTATTTGGGACACCTAATAACTGAAACTGGTGTAAAACCTGACCCTAACAAAATTCAAGCCATCAAAAATTACCCCATTCTAAAAAACGTAAAGGACATCCGAGCTTTTCTAGGCCTAGCAGGCTACTATCGCAGATTCATCCCCAATTTCAGTGAATTAACTCAACCCCTCACAAAACTCCTAAAAAAGGACACAGACTTCATCTGGACTAGCTTACAACAATAAACATTCGATCAGCTAAAACTAGCTCTAACTCACGAGCCCGTTCTTCAGTTCCCCGATTTCTCTACCTCTTTTAACCTTTCAACCGACGCCAGTGATCTAGCCATTGGTGCTGTTCTATCCCAGGGTAAAATCAACCATGATCTCCCAATAGCATATGCTAGTCGCAGCTTAAACAAAAGTGAATCCAACTATAGCATGATAGAAAAGGAACTCCTCGCCATAATATGGGCTGTAAAATATTTCCGCCCCTATTTATACGGCAGGAAATTCAACATATATACAGACCATAAACCCCTAACTTGGTTATTCAATGTCAAAGACCCTAGTTCTCGATTAATCAGATGGCGTTTACTCCTGGAAGAATACGACTATCATATCGAATATCGACCAGGAAAAACCAATCAAGTCGCCGACGCGTTAAGTCGTATTACCCTGAACCAAGATATCACGAGTCCTATCAATCTAGTGACCACAAATATCTCATACGACAGCTTCCTAAAGGCATATAATACAACCTTGATAAGTTATGACAAAATCACCGAGTCTAACGGCACTCTTCTGTCAAAACCCGGTAACTACGTTATTTGCATCCCAGAAGACCTGTCCTCTGACGAGAAATCATTCAACCAATTGACTAGCAAATTCAACCACAAACCCAAATTACAAGCACTCAATCTCAAAATCGGTAATATCGAACACTTTCTCGAAACCAACACACATATTTTTTACCTTATTCACAAACAAAAATTTCGAGACAAGAGTTCTTACAAAATCCTATTCGAACTTCTATCCAAATTAAAGGAAACCCTGTTATCACTGAACATAAGGTCAATAAACCTTCCCAGATTAGGTATCTGTTTTGACAAACTCGATTTCAGACAAATACGAGCAATGCTTAGATATATCTTTAAGAATACTGCAATAGAAATAAATATTTTTCATGACGTCCTTGTTTCACCTTCGACCGATTTAATTCCGATCATACTTAAAGAAAATCATTCAAACCCTTCATCAGGCCATTTAGGTTATCATAAGACTTACAACCGAGTCAAACAATGTTACAACTGGAAAAATATGAAGAATGATATCAAAAAATTTGTGAAAGAATGCGATTCCTGTCAGAAAAATAAACTTGTTAGAAAGAAAACCAAACAAGCAATGCAAATTACTACTACTGCTGAAAAACCTTTCGAACGAATAGACTTGACATAGTAGGACCTCTTCCTTTAACAATATCCGGTAACAGATTCATCCTAACCCTGCAAAACGACCTCACTAAATTTACTCAAGCTTACGCAATCCCAAATCACGAAACCCTAACCATCGCTCAGTCACTTGTTCGTAATTTCATTTGTAAATTTGGCATCCCCCAATCGATCCTCACAGATCAAGGTCGTGACTTTACATCCCAACTTCTTAAAGACGTCTCAAAACTCTTCAAGATCAAAAACATCACGACTACCGCATATCATCCACAAACTAACGGAGCCCTAGAAAGAACTCATCTCACCATTGCGGATTACTTAAAGCACTACGTCAAACTGGATCAAACGGACTGGGACTCCTGGTTAGACTTTGCAACTTTTTCTTTTAATAATTCTGTCCATAGCTCCACTAAATTTTCACCCTTCGAACTAATCTTCGGATTCCAACCCACCTTACCATCACAAATAACTAAAGAACCGGAATTCAAATATACATACGAAAATTATATTGATGACTTAACTCTGAAACTCCGACAAAGTCATCAGATAGCCCGTGAAAACTTAATTAAATCAAAAGAAATAAATAAAATCCGATACGATAGAAATTCCCGGCCAGCAGTCTTCAAAACAGGTGATAGTGTTTACCTCGAAAATAATGTCACGCGTCCAGGTAAATCCAAGAAGCTAACACGAAATTATGACGGTCCTTATAGAGTCACAAAAATTAATTCTCCTGTCAACTCAACAATCCTAGTAGACAATAAACAAGTAACGGTACACAACGACAGGTTAAAATTAGCCTTTGTTGCAGGTTAATCATTCTACTCCTGGATGGGATCAACCCCACTCGCCAGGATGTTTCCAAATTGCAAATTCGCCCGATAATAACATCACCTGGAATTTATTACGACCATATGGGCATCTCCCAGTTTCTTGATTCCTCATGGAAGTTACTTTCGTACCTAAACCTCAATACCCTCCTTGATAAAGTGCACCTCGTCGAGCTAAATATTAAGGATACATCCGAACTATGTTCACCCGCTCATATTACCAAGCATTACCTATGTGATACCTCGCTCAATATAGCAAAACAATTATTACCATCATTAAAAGCTCGCTATGATAGTCTCATAGACTTGTCAAACGGACCCCGAACTAGACGAGGATTATTCAACGGATTCGGAACTGTATTTAAAACCCTTTTCGGTACATTAGACCAAAACGACGCCGACTACTATTCTAGTGTAATCAACAAGGTTAACGCTGACGATAAACATTTTGTAGAGCTTCTAAAATCTCAAGTCCAAGTAGTCAGGAGCACATTAGAGAACTTCAACTCTTCAATTACCAATATCGACAAAAATAGTCAATCATTTGAATCTAATCTAAAAATAATTTACAGTCTAGTTAAAGATAACTCTGATTTGAAATTAAAACAACGAATCGATGAACACATTTCTCTCCTAACATTGGTTATAAGCGAACTTAATAACGAACTTACTTCAATTCTTGATGCCCTCCTTTTAGTTAAAACAAATCAAGTACATCCCATGATCATAAGCCCAAAACAATTCCTCGCCGAACTATCTAAAACGCTTCCGCATTTACCTTCTTCCTGTTCTTACGCGTTACCTCTAGAAGGCCAACATATCCAGGAACTCCTATCATTAACCCATATAAATTATCATTTTTCAGAAAACAACATAATTTTTGTCCTAGAGATTCCCCTTGTAAACGATCAAAAATTCAATCTGTTCAAACTTATTTCCCTACCAACGCTAACCGACAATAATCAATACCTCTTTATTCTACCCTCAGTTAACTATTTAGCACTATCCGAACAAAGAAATGCATATTGTACTCTAAACGATCTCACGGATTGCACACTCTTGTCAACAAAAGTTTATCTTTGTATTAACAAGTTACCCATATACTCAACCTACTCAAAACCTATCTGCGAATCAGAAATCATTTTAAAACCTGGATCAGTATCCAATACTTGCGATGTTCGAATTATGCAATCTCTATCAGAAATGTGGCAACCTCTTCAAAAAATCAACTCCTGGTTGTATATCCTACCCAAGGACACAACTGTAACTCTAAATTGCAAAAATTCACAACCTCATGATCAGGTACTGACAAAAATGGGAACTCTTACTTTAGAAAAGGACTGCAAACTTTTTAGCACCACCACAGTTTTAAAAGCCAGAAACCCAAGTTTATTCGAACAAGAATTTTATTCAATTATTCCTGCATTTAATTTGACTGATGACCAGTGTTGCAAAAGAGGAAAAATATCTGAATACAAGATAAATGAAACTCTTTTACCCTATCACTCTTTTTCATTGGACCGCGAAAGTTTAAATATTGCAAGCCATAAATTAAGTAAACTAGATGATGAACTTAACAAACTTGATCAATCAACACCTCTATCAAAAATTTTCCAAAGTTCTTATTTTACGTACGTATTTTTGACCTTTTTAAAACTTTTCATCCTTTATCTGGCATACAAAATCTATAAATACCTTAGACAATATTGCAAAAATCATAACCATGAAAAAGTTTAATAACAAATTGCATTACCTTTAATTATTGCAAAAAAAACTAATGAAGTTCAACCTTCTATTCCTATCACTGAGATCAGAACAGCTGAACTTGGTAGTGAAGAGAGATTACCTAGAAGAAGTTCTAGATTGGCAAATTTAAAAACTAATTCAGATTGATAATGTATCTTTCCTCCTTGTTCTAGTTAGGATATTGTATAAGTATGTATGTTTTTATTATTATATAAATCTTCTATATTTGTTAAGCGCAGAAATCTATAACCAGTTTATAGTTTTACATGAATTCTGTTAGAATTCATCTTTTAAGGGGGGAGGTGTAAAGCACCCCGGGTTACGCATACGTATTATTATATCATATATGTATTAACCTCTTACATTATTACTTATATTATTTTCTCATGGAAACCTAAGGACAATATTAGAACTTAATTAGAATGTATGTCTACGTAGAAACACAATTCTTTTGTCTGATATAAGCAACTCATCAAATTGTAATTAGCTGAGACTCAAAGTCTCAGTACTGTTTAAGGTTCAAACTACCCTTATTAATGTACTTTAGCAAAGTCCACGTAGATATCATTTATATAAATAGGGCAGTCAAGCAGTTAAGAAATAGTCCAGCAGAAACCTTCAGACTCATCTTCACAAAACACTTACATAAAAGGGTCTTTACGCCTCGCTCCCGCTCTTGTATTATCGAGAAGTTAATAAAGTGTTATATTTTTGACTCGCGTATAGTTATTCCAACCCGGCACATTACACATGTTATGCCAACGTTCGCATCTTGCTAGACGCTAAATAAGATATTCGGCGTATCAATTGTATAGTTTATATTATTTTTCCGATTACAAATCGGGTCTCTAAAAGGGCCAGAACTGATTCGGTATTCTTTGCGACCAGACACCTTGTATTATTTTTTTTTTCATTAAAATCTCGTTACCGAACCGTTAGTTTCAATTTTTAAAAACTACCGAAAATTAAACCTACACTCAACATAACTTACATCTGTCTCATAATATTTGCATCAAGGTTTGGCAAGAATATGCGTTATAGTAGTTTATAGTTATATGCGCCAAATCATCGGATTGGGGAGCGATGGCGGAAGATGCTAGGGGCGGGGCGTTGTCGCAGCTGGTGGAGGCGCTCAAAATGGTGGCCCTCCACACGGGAGAACCCACATTCGTTAGAAGAGAACAGCAAACGTGTATCGATGTTACGCAGAGTTGGGCAATTGTCAATCGAGTAGATGAGTGATGGTTGACGATTGAATTACTCAAAATATTTGCGAGTGACGAGTGATGAGTGATCACTCGTCACTTGTAGCCATGATTACTGAGTGATCACCCTTACTTTTACTCACGAGTGAAACACTCATCACATTTTACTCAATTTAGAATATTTATATAAATGATTATGAAAGACTTATTGACGGAGATATTCTGATAGGTAAATTCTGGTCAAAAAATAGAATTTTATGAACTTTTTTTTTCATTTTATTAAATCAAAACAAAATTAAATTAAAAAAAAACAAGCAAAATTCTAAATTAATCTAAGAGGTGCATATTTGATTTTAAAAGAACTCTTTTTTCAAATACGCGATCTGATATTTTATTTGACTTAGGCAAGTTTGTCATTGTAGCATAAGAAAGTAAGCATTCTACAGGAGCTGACGAAGGAAGAGGAGTGTTATACTTCACAAAAACATTTTTAATGGCAGAATATCTGTCAAGACTATTTAGATCTCTAGAACTGTCATTGAAGTATTGTTGTACATATTTCCAATTCAATAATGTTTTTATAAAGAACAGTTTCATTACTACGAATTTCTTCAAATACAGAAAAAACTATCTTCCTCTTTCTCGGTCCCACTAGCTACAGCTAATTCAAAAGAACCAGGATTTTCTAAATAAACTGTTTCTTTAAAAAAAATAAAAAATTGTTCATGATATAACGCGTTTATGTTCATAAGTGTTAAGGACTTTCGGTTATTGCTTCTTGTTGTAGTTAGCTTAGTTAATTTATTTGTACTTTCACCCCTTAAGTTACGCCCATTTGTATCGATACTTATTTGGAGGATTCCATCTGGTCGCCAGACCATCGTACCCATCAGGCCATATCGAAGGGCTCCTTATGGCTGGGAAATACGCTACTCGTCAAAGGAAGCTTTCTAAATTGGACCTTTGCCGCGATCCGCAGTTCGGCGGATCGCAATACTTCAATGAAAGTGGCTTGTATAGGTATTTGCCAGATGGCGGCGATTTTTATGACCTTAGGCGCGACCATTGCCCGTAAGAGCTTCTGGTATTGGTGCGACCCTGGTTGGAGTTCCTCGGGTTTAGTACTTAAGGGATGATCGCAGTACTTTTGCTCTCTTTGACCAGTGCTCGCTCTAGACATGTGATCGTAAACGTAGTTCGTAATCTTCCCAACTAAGCAAACTCCCACTTCATACTTAGACCAATACATTACCATTATGTATATAAGTGAAATTTAATACAGTCCACTTTCGTAAACCAAATTGTTGTTTTCGTGGTTTTCGTTTATCGAAGGAACCTCAACAATAAAGCCATCTTCTTTTAAGACGAGGATACAAGAAAGCAGCAACAGCTGCATTTTCACTTCATAACCAGAAAACGATAATACGTTATAGAAACGTTCCGAAATACTTTTTTGAAATGAAGTTACTAAATCAGAAAAGCCAAGTGCGCATAGAAAGAGCTTGCGATTTCCTTTGTAAGGCAATTAAAAAAGGTAAGGTGGAGTGGGGTAAGTGCACCCCAGTTTTTAGTAAGTTTGACTTTCAACCCATATATCTTTAATTTATTTTATAATACTTTAACATTTATTGAAATTAACAAATACTTGATTTAATACGCTTTAATTACTATTGACAAAAATGCCAATTTCACTTGTATATTTAATTTTTTTAAGAAAACTGTAAAAAATCCAAGAACTGTTCACTTGTCCCGAAAATGGGGCAAGTGCATTACCGGGGGTCGTACAAGCCGATCTGTCTCACGGATGCGGCGGCCAAACTGTACGAACACATGATCAAGGCCCGACTGAAGAAAGAACTCGAGGCAAGACGGCCGCTGTCGGACAAACAATACGGATTCAGAAAGGGCAGATCCACAGGACACGCGATGGATCGAGTCCTGAGAATAGCCAAGGCAATCGAAGAGAACAACGCGGGCCGGAGGAGCAAAAGTTGGTGTGCGCTCATCACTCTCGATGTTCGTAACGCCTTCAACAGCGCCTCCTGATCCGGACTGATAAGAGAACTCGACTCCAGAGGAATCTCGAGGTACCTAAGGAATATAATTGCCGACTACTTCACCTACAGAACGGTGATAGTAGACAAGGATGCGGACTTCCAAATGGCGAGGGGAATACCACAAGGCTCGGTCCTAGGACCCCTGCTCTGGAACGTCCTGTATGACCCCATCCTCGAGGTGGCAGGGTCGAAGAACCACAAGGTGATCCCCATAGGATACGCAGACGACATCGCACTCGTGGTCTGCGGCGACGACGTTGAAGACATGAGGTCAGAAGCGAACGTCGCTATAGCAAGATGCGAGAGGTGGCTCCGAGAAAACTCTCTACAGCTAGCTCCAGAAAAAACGGAAGCCGTGATCCTGTGCGGAAGGGGAGACAAGAGAGGAATATCTTTCCGCGCCGGAGATTGCAAGATAGAAACTCAAAAATCACTGAGATACCTCGGAGTTCATTTCGGAGAGAACTTGTCCTTCTCGAACCACGTCACCGAGATATGCAGAAAGAGCCTCAACAAGCTGAACCACCTACAGCGCTTGATGCCATCGATCGAAGGTCCTACGACACAAAAGAGACGCCTCCTATACGGAGTGATACAGTCGACGCTTCTGTACGCAGCCCCTGCTTGGGGTCAAGTTAGGAGCGTCAAAAAGTACAGAAACATGATGCTGAGCGTCCAACGCAAAGCACTGTTGAGAGTCGTGTGCGCGTACCGCACGGTATCACTGGACGCAGTCCTGGTACTGGCCGGCATACCCCCCATCGATCTATTAATAGAAGAGAGAATCGAGCTGCACGGCAGACCACGAGTGACCGAAGCGGACAAGAAGGAAGCGCGTAAAACCACCATCGACAAGTGGCAGGCCCGATGGACGCACCTCCAGGACAAAGCACAATGGACGAAACGCCTAATCCCGGACCTACAAGCGTGGATCAACTGTAAACATCGACGGCTGAACCACCACCTGACCCAAGCATTCAGCGGACACGGATGCTTCCGACACTTCACGCACCGCCTGGGCAAGACGGAGCTGAACTGTGATATCTGCGGTGTCGACGACACAGCAGAGCACGTCATCTTCTCTTGTCCCAAGTACGACGATCTCAGACAGAATCTGTCCGAGTGCGTGAACGACGGTCGACAAAATCCGCAGAAGGAATTAACACCAAAAACGCTTATCGACAGGATGCTCCAAAGTGCCGATAAGTGGGACAAAGCCACCGATACGATCACGAGCATGATCAAACGGAAGGAAATCGAAGAACGGACAAAGGCCCAAACAGATCCGAAGGCCTACACGGACAGCGAGGACGACTCTCCATCAAGCGGAGAGGACTCCCCATAGAAGACAGCGCGACAAAGCGCAAAACACTGTCTAGACACTGACGAGATGTCCCTCGGGACGGTACCGGGTCTTGACAGTTTAACTATAGAGAACGGGGTTTTTAGTGGGTAGGCGCTCGGAGACCGTCGGTTAACGCCGAAGAGTGTTCCCCGAGTGAATCCCACACTACCCGGCCGCCAGAACAACAGGTCGGGTGTCTTTTGAAGATTTTTCCTCGACAAAAAAAAAAAAAGACTGGATCAATTAGAGTGAACTTATACTCTCAGGCTGTTCTTCAACAAGTCGTTCAGTGCAGAACGAAAAAAAAACATCGACGCAGATCGTCAGAGTGTTGCTGAGACTTCAGGAACTTCATTTCGACACCGTTGTTACGAATTGAACATTTCGAGAAGCTCTCTACAGTGTGTATTCACGAAAGATTTGCATCTTTATGCATTCAAAGTTTAATTGACTTAAGAACTGGAGCCTACTGACCATGCAGCGCGAAGAGAGTTCGTTGAATGGATTATGGAACATCAACAAGTGGATGCTGATTTTTCGAACAAAATTATTTTTAACGATGAAGCGAATTTTCATGCTGATGGCTTCGTTAGTCGCCAAAATTGTCGAATTTAAAGTTCAGAGAATCCGCACGTAATTGTTGAAAGAAAAATGCATCCATAACGCATTACTGTTTGGTGCGGTTTTTGGGCTGGAGGCATCATTGAACCATTCTTTTTCAAAAACGCGGCTAGGTAGGCAATAGCAGTTAATAGTGCTTGCTGTCGCGACATGATATTAGGTTAGTACAAAAGAAACGCAGGATTTTAACCTATGTCTTTAAAATATAATAACTTTACTTACTAATAACTTAGCTAATCGAAATAAGAACCTTTAGAATCTATATACTTTTGCCGTCTAGAAACAAAGTTATTTATGCCGGTGGCATAGAAATTCAAATTTCTAGAAATAATAAAGTCCGAAAGGCGTTTTTGGCATCGTCATGGTTTCTGAAGCATTTCCCCTGGAGAAAATGGTCCAGATGTTTAAAAAGGTGAAAATCTGTAGGCGAAAGATCCGGCGAGTATGGCGGGTGACGCAGAGTCTCGTAGTCTAATTCATTTAGCTTCTGCAGGGTTGGTTGTGCGACGTGCACCGAGCGTTGTCGTGGAGGTGAATTGGCCCTTTCCTATTGACCAATGTCGGCTATCGTAGTCGAAGTTTTTGGTGCATTTCTTCAATTTGCACACAGTACTTCTTCGCCGTAATCGTTTCGCCCGGATTCAAAAAGCTATAATGGACGAGGCCAGCTGTAGACCATCAAATAGTCATTATAATCTTCTTTTGGTGCAGTTTTGGCTTCGGGAAGTCTTGTGGAGCCTCGTTGCGGTCCAACCATTGGGCCGAACGTCATTAATTATCATACAAGATCCACTTTTCAACGCATGGGATAATTTGATCGAGAAAGGGGTCGTTATTGTTCCTCAAAATGAGTGAAGATGCCACTTTTTTGGTCTTCGCTCAATTCGTGCGACACCCATTTGTCGAGCTTCTTTGACTTTTCAATTTGCCTCAGATGACGAACAACAGTTGAATGATCAACATTGAGCTCTTCGGCAACTTCTCGAGTCGTTATGCGGGGATCGGCTTCGATTACCACCTTTAATTTGGCATTGTCAATCGCTGGTGGGCAGCTACCATGAGGCTCATTTTCAAAGCTGGTATTGCCGGAAGGAAACTTTTGATACCAACGTTGCACCATACACTCGTTAACATTCCCCTTGCCCCATACTTCGTTGATGTTTCAAGCAGTTTGTGCGGCATTACGGCCTAATTTGTATTCGTAAAAGAAAATACTGCGAAAATCACGTTTGGACATCTTCAAATAAAACTCGAATTTTTGACAACTAAAGTGAAGTTCTAATAAATAATAAACAGTTAGTCGGAAAGAGAATAAAATTAGCTTTCCAATGACATATGACACATTAAATTACAACGATGATTTACGGCTATACATAAGCCTGCGTTAAAAAAAAGTAACAATCCTGCATTTCTTTTGCACCAGCCTAATACTTCATCGACCAATTTTATTTCATATCTGAGGAAAATGCACGGTGAAGAAACTGTAAAAAAATATAAGGGCTACGCAAAGGAAAAAAAGAGTTCGGGTGTAACAGGTACAAAGTCACGGAAAAAGCGCAATTCGCCTAAAATAATTACTTGCCAAAATTCAGATCTTCTAGTTAAATTTGTTATCGACAGTATGGTGTCTTTACGAGTTATGGAAAATGTATATTTTAAGTAAGTTTTCAGGCAATTAAATGGATGGAGTTAGTGGAGGCACTAGTAGTAGAATTTTAGTTCGAAGAATTGACATTTTGTGTGACAGACGCAAACAACTTTTGAGGAAAAGTTGTCAAAAAACCTTGTATGTATGTAGGATTCTTAGGTCGAATAGATCTAACCCTTGTGTACAGATGTAAAGACTTTTCCATTTTCACGATAAAGTCGAGGCACAATCGGAGGTCGTTGAGTTGTAAATAGTCATAGTGCTCTAATACTGTTAATTAGATTAGGTCTGTTAATTTAAGATGAAAATGTTGTGAGGGGGCTGATGTTGCCCCTATAGAACGCCTATGTATGTTGCAACCTGGTTAGAAGTATTTTCGTCAATTAAGAGGGTTTCGCAATCATTATCTTCATGCAATTCTGCTATTTTATGATTAACGTCTAACCACCCTTTGTCGGTACTTGTGGGAAAGGATAGCCGCTCTTTGTCGGCGTGGATGAGAAGCGCGGCCGCTCTTTGTCGGCACCTATGGAAATGTACCGACAAAGTGTTATCAGTACCATGGTAACGACTCAGGTGGTGTCATAAGTCGGTAATTGCTTTCTAGCCAGGGTACGACACTGTTTTAATTACCCTTAGTTTAGTATTTAAGAGCGCCCCGAATCTAGAGGGTCCTCTTTCTTTTCGAATGGCTCACCAAAACTGTTATCCGCAAGCAGAATCCAAAGTGTATTCAAAAACTCTAGACAACTATAGAAAAACCTACATGTATGTACGACTGTAGACATATGGTCAGCTAAAGGTCGAAGGTTTTTGGGCGCTAAAATTCATTATACAGGGTGCCCGGATAGCCCGTGTACAACGCTCTACCAGATATAGTGCAACTCATAATAAGTCGATTTAACTAAACTTGCCTTAGTATAAATAATCATAATAACGGAGCTATAGGGTGTCAAAGTTGAAAAAAGAAGTCAGATTTTCTTTAATAACTTTCGACTTCTTCGAGCTAATGTCATGAAATTTTGTATCCGGAAGTTTTTTGGGACGAGAAATTCAAATTTGTAAACGAATTTGTTGCATCGTCTAGAGGGTGCCACAAGCGACCATTAGGACACTTTTAAACCGTCAAAACTTTTTTCTGCCACGGTGTATGTCAATTTTGAGTACAAAATCTTTTGCCCTATCTTTTCTACTTAAAAAAGGTATACTTGTTAAATGTCGCTGAAGTCAACTGTTTAAAAAATATTTGCAATTTTATTAATAGTTACAATTTTTAATTTCAAGCATCTTATTACAAAAATTTCATAGCAAATGCTCAAAATGCGCACCATTTTCTTGCATACACAAATTGATTCTTTTCAAGAAATTAAAGTGAATAACTTGTGGCCTATTTCCCACATCGTCAACTGCATTGAAAACTCGATTATGTAATTCTTCAATATGATCAATTGGTGTCGAATAAACTTTTGATTTCAAAAAACCCACAAAAAAGTCACACGATGCCAAATCTGGGGATCGTGGGAGCCATTGTACTGGAGCATCATTTCTCCTTCCGATCCATCACCCAGGAAATGCATTATTTAAATATTATTAAAATATTATTATATTATTAAAATATAAACATTGAGGATATAATGTGGAGGCGCCTCATCTTGCATGGACCACATGCCGTGACGAATTAATAATGGTATGTCTTCCAACAAGTCCGGTAAAGTTTCTTGAAGAAAGTGCAAATAACTTTGTCCATTTAATCGATTTGGCATCACAACAAGCTCGAGAATAATAGTGCCAATCATTCCGGTCCATACATTAGCTTTGAATGTATGTTGATGAAGAACTATTATACTTTGAGGGCGTGCGGATTTTCATCACTAAAAACATGTTCATTGTGAACGTTAGTTATGCTGGATCTACTAAAGCAAGCTTCGTCGGTGAAGAGAATTTTTTTACTGAAGTTCGGATTATGGACCTGCTGATTTTGAATAAAATGACAAAAAACTAAACGACTTCTAAGATCGATTGGTAAAAGAGCTTGTACTTTTTGAATACGGAAAGGGTATAATAATTGTTGTTTCAAAACTTCGTGAATTGTACTTTTGGGAACTGCTAAGTTGTCTTTTAAACGTCTGGTACTAATTCTCGGGTTTTCTTTGACTCTATTTAAAATAGCTTCTTTATTACCTACTGTTCTAGTTGTCCGGATTCGACCCCCGTCAATTCTTCTCGGTTGAAAATTTCCATTTTCACGAAGTCGTCTTTCAATATTTGCAAACATTTGATGATTGGGTGTGCGACGATTTTGAAATCTATCATTGTAAACTCGAACACTTTCCCGGCCGTTTTTATTGCAAAATCCATAAACCAATATTATGTTAACTTGCTCACTATAGGTGTAAGTATTCATTGTGAAAAAACAATAGTTATGGACGTAATACAACTTCAGCATTCTAATAACGTTAAAGAAGAACTAAGACGTGCAGTGTTATTTTCATTTATTTACTTAAAGGTCTTCATAGAAACAATCAAAAACCTAAGTTACAATACAAATAAAGTAGTGCGCATTTTGAGCATTTGTTATGAAATTTTTGTAATAAAATACTTTGAATTAAAAATTGCATCTATTAATAAAATAGCAAATATTTTTTAAACAGTTGACTTTGGCGACATTTAACAAATATACCTTTTTTAAGCAGAAAGATAGGGCAAACTCTATCTACTCGAGATTGACATACACCGTGGCAGAAAAAAGTTTTAACGGTTTAAAAGCATCCTAATGGTGACTTGTGGCGCCCTCTAGAAGATACAACAAAATCGTTTACAAATTTGAATTGCTTATCCCAAAAAACCTCCGAATACAAAATTTCGTGACATTAGCTTGAAGAAGTCGAAAGTTATTAAAGAAAATCTGATTTCTTTTTTCAACTTTGACACACTGTAGCTCCGTTATTATCAACTTTTGTACTAAGGCAAGTTTAGTTAAACCAACTTATTATGAGTTGTACTAGATCTGGAGATAGATAGAGATAGAGCGTTGTACACGGGGTATCCGGACACCCGTATATTTCGGAGAATCTGGAAAGAAAATCTGCGTCGTTAACGTGTCAAAGGTTCAAAAAGTGTCATATTGCCGAACGGATTACTTTACTTTTGACCCATATTTATTCAAAATATGGTTTGGCTATTAATAAAATTGCAGCTATTGCCACTGATAACGGCAATAGTTTTGTAAAATCTTTTCGTGAATATGACGTTAAATCGCAACTTATTGGCAAAGATAAAGAATTCGATATCGAAGATTTCACTCAGTCTATTTCTTCCGAAAGTGCAAATGATGATCAAAATGAAGGCAATGCAGTGGTAAATTTACCTATAGTATATGTCGGAGATTTATTAGTCCTTAAGTTAGAATTGTACCATTAGAACCGATAATAGATGAGGGGCAGACTGACAAAGCCATCTTGAAGATAAAGCATTGTCAAACGAGGTCACTACTACCGACATAATTAAGTGCCCACATGTGGGATTTGTCCACGCGAAACAGGGACTAGCAGGTACTCCCTTTTGGGTCTAAAGGACCACCCGATCGGGGAAAGTTAAGAAGAAGAAAGGAACAAGCAGTGAAGAGATAGAAGGGCAGAAGGGCGGTCGAGTAGTAGTGAATTCGTTAGTTTGCCTTTCTACTTTTATTTTCTAAAATATTATAACGTTAAACATGGAAAACGTTCCTAATGCTACCCCGACATCAGAAGTGGGATCGGATGCGCAATTAGTGATTTCACAAGAACAGTGGCGTAGCTTATTGGACATACAAAGAGAAAATACGTTGCAGTTAATTAACGCGATGAAAGCCGCGCAACCCGCGAAAAATATGAATGTGGCTCTACCCAAGTTTAACCCGGAAAAATCTGAAGCCGAACCATTATCCTGGTGTGCAGCAGCGGATATGTGTATGGGAGAAAATCCATTGGAAGGAAGCGAACTAATTATCGCACTTAGTAAGGCCTTGGAAGGAAGTGCGTCGCAATGGCTCCCTGAAATATGTTTTTCGGGTATCACTTGGTCACAATTCAAGGACCTATTCATCGAACGTTTTGAAGGCGTTGAAACACCGGCTGCAACGTTAACGGCTATCCTGAACAGTAAACCGAAAGAAGGAGAATGTTTATCGATATACGGTACACGTTTGATGAATTCGCTAATGGCTAAATGGAAATCCATGAAGGCCGAAGAAATTGCAATAGCCACAGTTTTGGCTCATATTGCAAAGTTCGATGGTCGATTGCAACGTACGTTATTTACCACAAAAATTACGACAAGAACGCAGTTGCAACAAGAATTGAAAGCCTTTTCGTATGGAAAGAGGAAGATACCAGAACTTACGGCAGAATTGGATTAAAAAAAAGCAAGATTATGGAACGTCAAGTGCCATCGCTGTGGAAAACTTGGCCATAAAATTGCCGATTGTCGTTTTAAAAGACAAGAAAGGAGTGGCTCAGCTACGCGAACATCGACAGACTTCAGACATAAAGATTCAGTAACCTGCTTCAAATGTGGCGAGGTTGGACACATTTCAACGAGATGTGCTAACCGTGAAGTGACTGCATCAACGTCTTCTGGAAAGAAGGAGGCCAATGTGAAGCGGATCAATATTTGCCATGTCTCCGGACCAACTGGAATTTTGACTCATTCGGGTGAGAAGTACCATTTCTATTTTGATTCTGGGGCAGATTGTTCATTGATTGTAGAAAAAGTAGCTGGTAAATTCGCTGGTAAAAGATTCGAGAAAATAGTAACATTGAAAGGCATAGGTAATGCTACTGTGTTTAGTACCATTCAAATCCTATCCGAAGTTACTATAAACGGAACCTTAATTGAGATTTTGTTCTATGTAATACCAGACGCTTATTTAAACTACAATATAATGATTGGTCGTGAAATTCTTAGCCAAGGTTTTAACGTTAATATAACAAAAGATAAAGTCGATATTTTTAAATCTTTAACTGTTAATGCATGTAGAGCGGAAGAAAATGATGACAAATTCGATTTGAACATGATAGAAACCGATGTGGTTGGCGAAGAAAGATCTCTTTTAACGAGCGTATTATCTGAATTTTCTGATTATTTTATTAGGCAAATTCCACGTACGCGAGTTTCGACTGGTGAGTTGAAAATTCGGCTTATTGATGAGAACAAAACGGTTCAAAGAAGGGCGTATCGCCTTAGTCCAGATGAGAAACAAATGGTTAGGGATAAAATTAAGGAACTGTTAGGTGCAGGTGTGATTCGGTCTAGCTGTTCCCCATTCTCAAGTCCAATGTTGCTCGTCAAAAAGAAAGATGGCTCACATCGTTTATGTGTAGATTATCGCGAATTAAATGCAAATACGGTTTCTGATAAATTCCCCTTGCCGCTTATTTCTGATCAAATCGCTAGGTTATCTGGTTCAAAATACTTTACATGTCTGGACATGGCAAGTGGATTTCATCAAATTCCTGTGCATGAAGATTCAATTGAGCGAACAGCTTTTGTCACTCCAGAGGGCCAGTATGAGTGGTTAGCTATGCCTTTTGGCTTAAAAAATGCACCGGCTGTTTTTCAACGAGCAGTGATAAACGCCTTGGGAGAGCTCGCATATTCATACGTCGTAGTGTACATGGACGATATCATGATTTTAGGAACGACTGTGAATGAATCAATTGAGCGAATGAAAACGGTATTAGAACGATTCACAAAAGCCGGGTTTTCTTTCAATATAAAGAAATGTTCCTTCCTCAAAAGTACCGTCCAATATCTTGGTTATGAAGTCAGCAACGGCGAAGTCCGACCAAATGCGAGAAAAATTGAAGCATTAATCTCCTTACCACCTCCACAAACCGTTACCCAGTTAAGACAATTCATCGGATTATCTTCATATTTTAGAAAATTTATTCCTAGATTCTCACATATAATGAAATCTCTTTATCCGATGACTTCGTGTAAAAAGGTCTTTCAGTGGAAGCCTGAACACGAGTCTGTTCGCAAACAAGTGATTTCATTATTGACTAATGAGCCCGTTTTGATGATATTTGATCCACAATTTCCTATTGAATTGTATACGGATGCTAGTGCAGAGGGTTATGGAGCAATACTTATACAAAGAGTAGATAGTTTACCGCGAGTTGTAGAGTATTTTAGTAAAAGAACCTCAGCCACGGAATCCAAATACCATTCCTATGAATTGGAGACTCTAGCTGTGGTGAATGCTATTAAATACTTCAGGCATTATTTGCAAGGTCGAAGATTTACAGTATTTACTGATTGTAACTCACTAAAATCTTCGCGAAATAAGCTTGATTTAACACCTAGAGTACATAGGTGGTGGGCATTTTTGCAAGCCTATGATTTTGATATTGAATATAGGGAGGGAAAACGAATGGCTCATGCCGATTTCTTTTCGCGAAACCAAATTCCGATAAGTCAGAACCACCCGGAGAGATCTTATAGTAGAGTAGTAGAAAAACGGGTAAACCTTGCCGAAATCTCAAGTAATTGGTTGTTAGCGGAACAGCGCAAAGATGAAGAACTAGTCTCGTTGGTGGCTAAGATTCAAAATAATGAATTACCTGAAAATGTTGCGAAAACATATGAGGTGAGGGCTGGAATATTACATAGGAAAATTCAACGAAACGGAAGGACTAAGTGTCTGCTTATTGTTCCTCGCGCTTTTAGATGGTCTGTAATTAACCAGGTACACGAATCAATTATGCATTTGGGTTGGGACAAAACTTTAGACAAAATCTATGAACATTACTGGTTTGAACATATGGCGAAGTATGTTCGTAAATTCGTCGATAACTGTGTCACGTGTAAATTGTCAAAGTCAAGTTCAGGTAAAATTCAGTCAGAACTTCACCCTATCCCAAAGGTAGCAATTCCCTGGCATACTATTCACGTAGATATAACGGGAAAATTAAGCGGGAAGAGTGATTTGAAAGAATATGTGATAGTTTTAGTAGATGCTTTTACCAAATACACCCTTTTGTATCACACCCTAAATATTGATTCTAGCAATTCTATCAAAGCCATAAAATTCGCTATTTCTTTGTTTGGTGTACCTGCGCGAATAATTGCTGACCAAGGAAGGTGTTTTGCGAGCAAGGAGTTTCGTGAATTTTGTTCTCTACAAAATATAAAATTACATTTGATAGCAACTGGTACTAGTAGGGCTAATGGACAAGTGGAAAGGGTTATGAGTACGCTTAAAAATATGATGACAGCTGTTGAAACTAGTGATAGATCTTGGCAAGATGCACTGAAGGATATCCAGTTGGCTTTGAATTGCACGGTCAATCGTTCTGTAAAGGCTACTCCCTTAGAATTATTAGTTGGAAGGGTTGCTCGACCGTTGGGGTTAGTAGTATATAGTGTAGACGACGATAATTTAACTTGTAACATTGAGGAACTTAGGAATAGGGCAATAGGAGCTATGCAGGAAGTGGCCGATTATGATAAGTTAAGATTTGACCGAACAAGGGCTAAAGTAATTAAGTACAAGGTTGGGGATTACGTGTTACTCAAGAACGAGGAAAGACATCAGACAAAACTCGATCCAAAATTCAAAGGACCCTTCCTTATAGTTGAAGTATTGGAGGGCGATCGGTATATTTTGAAGTCGCTAAATAATAATCGAACATACAAATACGCACATGAAAGTTTGAGAAGGATGCCTGAAAGCAATGTTCATATGGACCTCGAAAACGTTGAAAGAGACGTTAGTGAGTAAAACGTTGAAAGAGACGTTAATGAGTAAAACGTTGAAAGAGACGTTAGCGAATAAAACGTTGAAAGAGACGTTAATGAGTAAAACGTTGAAAGAGACGTTAGCGAATAAAACGTTGCAAGAGACGTTGTGGTTGGAAGACACTAAAGTGAACTTACATATGTCTAATTATAGCTGCAAGTAACAACAATTGAGTGTTGTTTACGGCGTAGTGTGTAGAAGGCAATGTGAAGGAGTTATGTGTCAGAATGAGTAGTCAAGTGGACATTACCAAAGGATCTGCTCTCTCTTTTATGTTAATGTAAAAAAAAAAAAAAAAAAAAAAAAAAAAAAGGGGTGTGTTTTGGAAAGGGGTTTGTCTGACAAAAAAAATCATAGTTCGAATTAAACTGATTTTTCGTTATTCGAATTTTTAGAATCACCCGAGGACGAGTGAAATGTCAGGAAGGCCGTGTCGGAGATTTATTAGTCCTTAAGTTAGAATTGTACCATTAGAACCGATAATAGATGAGGGGCAGACTGACAAAGCCATCTTGAAGATAAAGCATTGTCAAACGAGGTCACTACTACCGACATAATTAAGTGCCCACATGTGGGATTTGTCCACGCGAAACAGGGACTAGCAGGTACTCCCTTTTGGGTCTAAAGGACCACCCGATCGGGGAAAGTTAAGAAGAAGAAAGGAACAAGCAGTGAAGAGATAGAAGGGCAGAAGGGCGGTCGAGTAGTAGTGAATTCGTTAGTTTGCCTTTCTACTTTTATTTTCTAAAATATTATAACGTTAAACATGGAAAACGTTCCTAATGCTACCCCGACATATACTTATCGCGACATACTTATACGATGTGCTTCATATACTCTAAACCTATGCGTGACTACAGATTTTGCCAATCTTTTAAAAACTTCACCTAAATTACCAAAAATGCATAAGAGTGTAATGAATAAATGCAATAATCTATGGAATATGGCCAGCAGGCCAAAATCAGCTGAAATCATACAAAGAGTTTTGGGTCGAACTTTATCGCGTCCCGAAGAAACAAGATGGAACTGATTGTATGATAGCTTGCGTGCATTGCATAACATCAAGGATAAAAATATTGAATTATCTGCTGCTTTGAATTTAAAATATTCTTTAAATAATGACGATTTTGCATATATTGCTGAACATTTGGAGTGTACTAAACCAATTGTGATGATTGATAAAGATTCTACAAAATGAAAAAAATATTTATTATGGTATTCTGTTAAGGTGGAGTGGGGTAAGTGCATAAACGGGCTCTTATTAACATAATATGAGAGAAATGTCGATATCTAATATAGTATAATCATCTACTCAAAGTTAATGTCATCCTATACACGTAGATGTCGCCAAATTAATAAGGGAAATCCTCGATTTATGCCAATTAGTTCGAAAGCACCGCGTGCAAAGAGCACGTCTAGTTTGAGTGTATCAAAAATCAGCTGTAGTTTTTAAAGAAATTGTTTGTTCTGTGGTATTATTTTTGGTAAGTATTAAAAAATAATGTTTATATTTTACTTTAAATAAATAATTTCCGTTGAATTATTAAAATTTATTGAGAAAAACAGTAGTGTGCTCTTGCCTCGTAAATATTGAGAGCAAGGGGCAAGTGCATAGCGTGTGGTGGGGTAAGAGCATATATGCTGTGCACATGCCCCAGAAAATGTCCTGCCTGATTATTTCTTGTTTCACATCTCTGAATAATATACTTATAGTAATTTGTTACGTTTATTATTTAATAAACTTTCCTTTTAAGGAAGAAACCATGGTTCGTACTTATGTTAGAGAAACGAACAGAGGAGATTATTCAAAAGAAACGTTTGAAGAAGCTCTTGAAGAAATAAAAGTAAACCGCATAAATGCGTACCAAGCCAGCAAAAAATACAGCATACCTTATCCCACAATAAAATGTCACTTAAAAGGAAGACGTGGGACAAAATCAAAATCATTTGGCAGAAGCACTGCTATACCAATCGAATATGAAAAACGGCTAGTCGAAGGACCGTTAAAAATGGAGAAGTATGGGTTTGGATTATCCAGAAAAGAGGTGCAAGAATTGATTGGGCAATTCGTAAATGAGAATAAAATTAAAACTCCATTTAAAAACGGCGTCCCTGGAGAGGACTGGTTTTTGAGATTCACAAAGAGGCATAACTTGTCAATAAAAAAACCTCAAAGCGTAGAAATCGCTGGAAAAAATAGTTGTAATCCTTTTACAATGAACGAATACTTTACATTGTTAGAAAATACAATAAAAGAGCTAAGCATAGAAGACAAATCAATGAGAATTTGGAATTTGAATGAAACTAGTTTTTGTACCGATCCTGCAAAAACAAAGGTAGTTGGGGGTAAAAATGTTCCTTGCATTCGCACTGTCAGTGCTCCTGGAAGGGAAAATATTACAGTTTTGATGGCTGCTTCAGCTTTTGGAGATAAAGTTCCACTATTAATAATTTTTAAAGGTAAAAATATCTGGGATCAATGACAGGCATCAGAAAATAGTGGATATCCTAGAACCACTTATGCTGCAACTAATAATGGTTGGATGGAGGCAGAGGTATTTCAAAATTTATGTATTCCTCAGAGTGCTGTTGTTTTGACCAATAGGAAAAAAATAAAGTTGACATTTTTCCTGATTGGGTGATTACAATTTTTTTATTTTGTAAATTTCACGACAAAGTTGGCATTTGAAATTTAATTTCTCCCTCTACGAAGTCAGGTGTATATATACAGGGTGTCCCAAATAAAGTGAGTTCCATGGGGATTATGGAAGCGGTAAAAGATACAAGGTGACTCAAATTAGAAAAAAGAAGCGCATTTTTGTGCCCATTCAGAAAATGTTCTAAATTTAAAAATATGCACAGGGGTTGTCAAAATATGAGTAAAAAACTGAAAACTGCGATTTTCGAAAATCATAAATTATAAGCACACTGTTTGAGTAAATTGTACCAAATTTGACAGCTTTATTATTGACAACTGCCAATTGAATGACGTTTTCAGAATTTTTCCAGACCTTCTAGATTTCGAGAAATTATATCCAACTTTGTTATTTCTTATGGCCGCCATATTGGATTTTGGTGCCATCGAATAGACAATAAAAAAAAGTTTCTTAACCATGTATCACAAAGGTGCCTTTGGACCTACCAAAGTAAGAAAAATAAATAAAAACATTTTTCACCTTAGTAGGCTTAGAAACAAGTACTTTAGTGTTGCTAATCAAAGAGCAGTAATGTACGACGTATTCTGTTTAATGGGACAATAAAAACTTAATACGTTTCTTTTTAGATTAACGCAATTACAATTCCATAGGTTTTATCAAAAATAACAAAGAAACACAATGAAAGAATTGGTACCTTTACTCACTATGAGTAGAAATTACTAATCCTAATAAAAAAATCCTAATCCGTATAAAAACTGTTCAAATATTTCTCCATTATGATTAACACAAACTCTACAGCGCTTAACAACGGACATACAAGCACTTTTTACCATATCTGGAGGTATTTCTTGAATAGTTCGCACAACTGTAGCCTCCAACTTTGCTACTGTATCATAGGATCTGTAGTAAACCTTATTTTTTACATATTCCCAAACAAAAAAATCGAGAGGTGTTAAGTCTGGGGAGCGTGCTGGCCAACTGACAGGGCCTCGATTATTTACTCAATTATTTCCATACGTATCATTTAGATATTGCCTAACAACTAATGAGTTATGTGATGGTGCCCCACCCTGCTGAACCCACGTGTTAGTTACAGTAGCCAGTGGTAAATCTTCAATCATTTGTGCGATATTCTGCTGTAGAAACTCTAAATATCTTTCCCCAGTAAGTGTTCCTCAAAAGTTACAAATATCATATATCCATTAAGAATTCCAAGCCATACATTAAAGCCCCATTTGACTTGATGTCTCAATTCCCGGTTCATTCGTGGATTTTCGTCAGTCCAGTATACGTTGTTTTTCCTGTTAAATATTCCACAATTTATGAAATGTGTTTTGTCAGACAATAAAACTAAGAGGAAATTCAGGATCTGCTCCTAAATTTTCTCAAAAACCAATTGCAAAAGTGAAGTCTCCTCTCAGTGTCACCATCTCTAAGACCTTGGTTAATATGTTCTCGGAACGGTTTAAATTTATTTTTCTTTGGGACCCGATAAGCAGTTGATCTAGGTATACCAATATTATATTGTATTTGACGCATTTAGATACGAGGGTTTTCAACAACACTTTCAACAACATAATTTTCAACATCTTCATTAATCCTGCGTGTTCTGATTTTCTTTTCAAATGATCCATACTTAAGTAGATTCACTCTAAGCCTATTAAATATTGCGTGCCCAGATTGGCGCCTCTCTGGATATCTCTGGAGACACATATTTTGAGTTCTACCTGCATTTCTTCCACTTAAAATGCAGCAGTCATTAATCTCCAGCTTTTCTTGATTTGAAAACCGTTCCATAATTTTATTACTTGAAAATTTCTGCCGAATGAAAGCGTAAAACTGATAAAAATGAAATAGAAAAAATAAAAATTGACCTCAAATACAGCAATAGTGAAGACTTTTTGTTAACATTCGTTGCATGTAATGAAAGTATCCATAGCAACACTAAAGCAATTGTTTCTAAGCCTACTAAGGTGAAAAATGTTTTTATTTATTTTTCTTACTTTGGTAGGTCCAAGGGCACCTTTGTGATACATGGTTAAAAAACTTTTTTTTATTGTCTATTCGATGGCACCAAAATCCAATATGACGGCCATAAGAAATAACAAAGTTGGATATAATTTCTCGAAATCTAGAAGGTCTAGAAAAATTCTGAAAACGCCATTGAATTGGCAGTTGTCGATAATAAAGAACTGCCAAATTTGGTACAATTTACTCAAACAGTGTGCTCATAATTTATGATTTTCGAAAATCGCAGTTTTCAGTTTTTTGCTCATATATTGACAACCCCTGTGCATATTTTTAAATTTAGAACATTTTCTGAATGGGCACAAAAATGCGCTTCTTTTTTCTAATTTGAATCACCTTGTATCTCTTACCGCTTCCATAATCCCCATGGAACTCACATTATTTGGGACACCCTGTATTTATTGCTCTATGGGCTGACTTGGTTTCTTTCATATTTATAACATTTACTCTTTTGCTTTGTTACAGAAGTTATGGCCAATTCACCAACAAAAGCGGAGCTACGAGCTGCTTTTGTAGTAGCATTAGCACAAGTTAAACAGGAGCAAAACACATTGAATCAGCAATATGACATGGCATTGGACGAAAAAGTGAAGCTTCAAAAGGAAAATGATACAGCAAAAAAAGTCTTGGAGACATTGAAAGACCAGAAAAATGAGGCAGAGAAGAACTATTATACATTAAAGATAAGTACAGAAAATGCAGCGCACGAGCTTCAGAACAAAATTGCAATGAAGAAGGACGAATTGAAGAGAAAAAATATTGAAGTTGCAGAAGCAGTTGAAGGATAAGGATAAATCACTGAAAGGTAAAGAACTTTTATATCTTCGGGAAATAACTGATCTCCAGAAGAAGGTAATCTTCAACCAGCAGCAGGAAATTGTTCTCCATCAGCAGAAAAATGATCTACAGCAGCAGAAAAATGATCTCCAGCAGCAGATAAATAATCTCCAGCAGCAGATAAATGATCTCCAACAGCAGATTTATAAAGTGGAATTTAAATTGTACATATTAAATTCTAAACTGGTAAGTTAATTTTTTTATCTGTAAGTATCAAGAACAAGTACCAAATGACACTTGAAATTAGACTCTTGGACTGTTTTTTTATTTTTTTTTAACTTCCAGCAGGAAGCAACCAAAGAGCTGGAATTACACATGCTAAGATTGGCTTTATTCGCTTTCGAAAAAGCAATGATGAGGATTGAAGATATGAAACTCAGAGGAGAAAGCTGGAATTCCTTCTTCGCTAGCTATGAAGATCTTCTGAAGGAGGAGGGATATGTTGGTTGTGTCAAATTGACCGTCATGTCGCTCTTTTCCCGCATGAACAACAACGCTCATGATGTCTATTGCTTAACACAAGAATTGGTATTAACAAATGAGAACTTCAACCCTGATGAAGTACAGTTCCTTTCTGCATTATGGAAACTTTCACCACTTAACAAGGGAACTATTACATTTGTTTAGCTATGAATAAATTATCTACTTTCAATTGCTTGATATGTTTCCTGTGAATGCTAATTAAATGAGATGCTAGTTTTTTTTTGGCTTTGTAATAGTTCAAATAGGAATGAATGTAAATATTTTGGTACTTTTGTTGAAATTTATTGTTTTGAGCAGCAAACGCATAATTTTCTAACAGCTTTTCAATTGCGTCATTGAAGTACATATTTTTGTTAATTTTCAAGATTTATTAAAAATTGCTTAATATTAAGTTTTTTTGGCAGATGAGTTTTTCCTTTTATATATTTTTGAGGTACTAATATACCTAAATTTTGATGGTTTTGGGTGATTTTTTTTTACATTTCGTCGTTAATCAAACTGTTGTAACTTATATTTTCTTATTTTTCAGGAGACCAATTTAAAATGTTTTGTATTATTTGAGCCAATAAAAAAGTATGTAGGGTAAAGTTGCCTAATTTGGACCATTTTGAACTTAATTGACCATAACTATCAAAATAATCAAAATTTTCCGCGTTAAAATAGTCTGGATTATTAATTGGTCCTTTAATCACAAAACTGACCACTCATCAACTTATTTTTGCTAATAGGTTTTTCACAAATAATTAAAGACAAAAGGTCTACAAAAGGTTGAAATTAAACAACTCGTTGCCTAATTTCAACCTTTTCAAATTAGGAACCTTAAGGTTTCTAATTTGACCCTAAGGTTCCTAATTTGAACTCCTAGATTTTGTAATCGGTTTTAAAAATAAAACACGTAATAATGAATGAAATTTTAATGTACTCGTAGTAACTATATTAACATCAGAAAATTTCAGAACACACAAAAAACTAATTAATTTGAACAAAAATACTTAATTTAGGTCTTAGAATCAGATTTTTTTTTCTCTGTTAAGCAGAAACTTTCAAATATTCCTTGTGCTCAGAACTAGTAAGTTCTAGAGTTTTTTGAATCCCTCTTCCATGTGCGCTTCCTCTGCCATTACGTCTTTTTCGACCTTGTTTTAGTTTTTGATTGTGCTCAAATCTAGAGGACTTTTTTGGTAGAGGAGCAATCTTCTGTAAAGGAGCACATACTAAGTCCTTACTTGTAGAAGGAAGAGATTCAAGTTCAACATTTTGCAAGTTTTCACGATTTTTAAATGTAATCAAAGGCACATCATCATCACTAGACCAGTCCATTTCAAATGTATTTTTATTTTCTAAAATAGGAGGTTGTTCGAATACCTCGGAAACAAGAAAGTCTGATTCTTTCTGATTATAATAAGATTCAAGTGGTTTAAAAAGAGAACGGTCCAGCGGCTATAATCAGTACGTAGTATGGCCCAGTAACTGAAGCATTATTACGCCATTTTCTGTAGCCAAATTCAAAGCATTAAGATTTTTGCAATGCGTCGTGTGGCCGTCTAAAAGTAGGATCATTTTTTTCTCTTTTGATGGGTGCACAACTTCAATGAAATGTTTCAGCCAATCTACAAACAGTTCTGAAGAAATGTATCTTGAGTCGGAGATTGTCACGATACCACCAAAAGGCGCCCCATTTGAGAGTTCTGGACAGTGTCTTTTTCGTTTGAAAATTATCATCGGGGAAATGTAAAGCCCTGCTGCATTAACACAACAAACAATAGTGGTATTTACTCCACGTTCCCCACTAGCCACTGCTCCCACAACTTTGGAGCCTTTTGTGGTAATAATTTTTTTATGTTTTTTAGCAACAATGGAAAATCCTGATTCGTCCGTGTTAAATATAGACGTAGCGTCAATCTGATTCTCGTCACACAGTTTTTTCAAAATATCAAAAAATTGATTAACATTTTCCTTGTTGAAACCTCTCAAACAATTTATTGACGTGGATTGGGGTTGACGTAACGAAAGATGTGAGTGACGTTTCATGAATTGGTAGAGTTAAGTTTTCATTCAAAGAAAACTTCTTTTTAAAAAATTTTATTTCAAAAATAAAAATAAAAATAATAAGAATTATAATTAAATTTGTACTCGATGTACTAGCAACTAGACTAACGGATGATTATGACAATAATAATAATCCTATGCTAAACACCTGACTTTATATAATAAAAAGATGCTGAAGGTGCTGAATTCTGGAGCGTGTCATGGTTTTTGTTTATGCAGGTGGTACATGTGTTATGAGTTCCTATGGGAAATGACCATATAATTGTAGTGACTAGTAGAACCAACGCGTTTTTGTTGTCAAAACCTGTTTCCCTGCATCGGGGTACATAACACAAAGAAAACAATTTAATTTTATTCGTCGCATTAATTTTTGTGTGCGTGTAAATGGTGGGTATTTTGAACAGTTACTTAAGTAATTTTTTAATGTTATTTTTAATATTAAAAAATAAAAATTTAGAAAATTACATTCCTTTCCATTTACTTTACAAGCGTTTCTCTCGAAGATGATTGCAGTTAGCGACTTGATTAAGGTATACTTTTTTTAAGCAAAGATACCGCGCAAATACGTGTTTTCATCCAAAAGTGGTTTACTGTTAAAAACAGAAAAGTTTGAAGGACCTAAACAAGTACCTAATGCGTATACGTGGGATCCTCTGCGATTTACCGAAATTTTGTTTGTAGATATGAATTCTTCATCCCGAAAAACCCCCTTGTAGAAAATTTCATGAGTTTTCCTCTTCCCATTTAATAATTATGGCTAAAAATTGAATTTTACATTTCAACTTTGCCACCCTGTAGCTCGATTATTATCAACTTTTGGACTAAGGCAAATGTGGTTAAATCGTTTTATTTTGATTTCAGCTACCTATGGTAAAGCATTGTAAAGATCTTTTAGAGACACCCTGTATAATGTATTTTTAAAATATGTAAGTTACATATACATATTATTATTGGGGATGTTCTTCGTTTATAATCTGTATCTCAGGACCGTTCATGCAAGTTTCTTGACTAAATCTCTCGAAATATGCTAAAAATAAGGCTCTGAATAAGTCGCTATTTGAGTATTTGTTCTACTATGAAAGGGATGTTCGGAATGCCATGAAGTTGGCGGTTTCAGTTACTCAGAGTTGTGAGTTTAAGATGAGTTTTTCTTGCATTGCCTATGTGATTGTAAATGAGGGAAATGGTTAGGACTGGTGATGGAAAATTCAATTGGCCAAATGCTACACAGTCCTTAATTTAATAAAAGATGCAGAACAACAGGTTAAAAGTGCATTGAAGCAGCACCCTCATGTTGAAAGTTACATTAGACTTGTAAGGATTACTTAAAAATAGGTTAAGTAAGGCAGAAGGGTATTATACAGGGTGTTTTCTAAGCATGTACAAAAATTACGGGAATATTCCTTGTTATTTTATTTCTGAAATAGAGGGTATTTAAAAATCAAACCTGGTGCTTTCGAAAAAAATTCAACAGTCACAACAAGGTTGCATTCCTGTAACCGACTTGGAGGTAATTATTCTGAGCGATTTTTGTGGATTTTAAGAAGCTTTAACTTCATTATATTTAAATTTTTTGGATTACTTTACGTTAGTTCAGAGGTTTTATATGTGACCTGATATACTCTGAAAGTATATTCGTGTAGATAGGCATGTATGGTGACCCATTAGTGTGTGGACGACAACTATCTTAAACACTATTAGAGATAGAAAAAACTTTTTCACAAACGTAACGTAGTTTTTAGAAATGCACAACTGAAAAATATTAGTAAATATACAGGGTCGTCTAAAAACATGTGATATACCAAACATATAATTTTTTAAATGGAACACTGTTGGATACCCGTCCAAATCATCTGTTATGCCTCATCTCAAACGAAGCGATAACCAATACATAAATCGCTCAACTTGAGGGATGTTCTGGTTTGACCGTGAGAACCATTAGGTAAAAATATTCTCGAGTACACTTAACACACCGTGACTCTGTCGCCACTCACCAGTCCTTATCAGTGATTTGGCCCTTCGCAGAATCACATGTGTTAAGACGTTAATTGCAAAAACCTTTTAAGGTCTGTTTTTTCTCATTCAATCTAAAAATCCTAAGTTCGTGGGAACCTACCAAATTTGTGTTCTGATTGGTCAACTAGAACAAAATGGGCCGAAACCAAATTCTGCTCGTTTTCCCTGCGTCCTTTTTTTTGAGAGATTGAGAGTGGAACTCTACGAATAAACAAAGATCCGACCTTCCTCCAAATTGATACTGGAGATTCTAACGCACTTAGTTCAGTAATAGTTATCACAGATTCTTAAATATAGATTTGTTGACGTTACGGTAGTGTTTTGTCTCGACCATCGTCCTGATTTGACGTGGCGGTACCCACGTACAAAAGAATACCTGGTGTCAGAAGGCTTTTCCCTTAAGACTCCAACAGAAATTTTGGTGTCAGAAGTGGGATTTGGCACTACAACTCCGAAGATTTATAGCCTCTACGGTTCTCCAGAGTTGGCGGATTTCAATCCCTTGAGTGCAACCATCCATCGAGTCCAACCAGCTACCGTTCAACATAAACTATAAGTACAGATCTTGATTGACTTTAGTGTAACTTTGGCGGTACAAGCATAAGTTTCCTCACTATCAAGTTCCCTTTTAACACTCAACCAACGTTTTGCACACGTACATACCAAAATTACATTTTTTTTTCCTGATATAAAATCCCGAATCAATTCAATAATGGCAGAGTTTCAATTATCTTTCCTTTGCTCTCTCATTCCCAAACCATTTGACGGCAAAAGAGAGGAATATCACGAATTCGTGACAAACTGCAACAATGCGGTAGAACTCGCTTCAGAGGATCAACAAAAACCTCTGTTTGTATTTATAATCTCAAGGTTAACCGGAAGCGTTAGGGCACAACTCCAAGGCAAAGTCTATCAAAATTGGGTGGAATTAAAGGAAATACTATCCTCTTTTTATCAAGATAAAAAACATTACATCCAACTTATGGAGGAATTAAATACTTTAAAGCAAAATCATTCAGAATCGGTCGTTGCATTCCATGGAAGAGTAGATAAAATTACAGTCAGACTTCTAAATAGTTTAACTTATAAATCCAGGAGTGAAGAAATTGGGAAAGTAGAAACAATTAAAGAACTAGCCTTAAACCGTTTTATACACCATTCTAAACCAGATATTTCACGGTTCCTCCGGTCACAACAAATTACTGAAATTTCGGAAGCACTTACTAAAGCCATCGAAGAGGAACGCGCCATAAACATATCTAACCAAGAGTTTAAGCCAAAAAACCAAAAATTCTGCAAATTCTGTAACAAAAGTGGTCATGACATCAAAAACTGTTATAATCGACAACCCAAAGATACATTCATTAATTATAACCGACCCGCTTTTTCACAAGAACAACGTAACTTTTACGGTCCTCACCAGCCTAATCCTTCAAATAAATTTTGCCGATATTGTAAGAAAAATGGTCATATAATAAGTGAATGTAGGAAACGTGAATATAACAATAATAAAAAACTACAACCTCAAGGAAATTCACAAGGATTATCGTCACCTAACTCTTCAAATACCAAACCAGGGATACATTTAAACTCCCTGAGTTCCCAGGTGAGCGCCGCACCTGTGGATCAAAGCATTTTACTGGCGTAAAATTGGGTAATTCCATATCCAAGCATTCAAAATACCAACCCAAACTCTAGATCTTTCTAACTCTCAATCTCTAAATCCTAAATCGCAAAACCAAAACGAAAATCTTTACATGTCTAATTCTAAACCTCGACAATTGAATTCGCAAAAGCCAAATCCAAACCATATAAATTCTAACAAGGCGAATGTTCTTGTCATTACTGATAATGTAGTGTACAGGGTGGCCATCGAGAGGTGACCCTGTACCTTATCTCAAAAACTGTAAGAGTTACAAAAAAACTTTAAATATAAAAGTTTCATAGTTTTGTTAATAGTTTTTAAGTACTTTATGTTTATGTATACAGCATGTCTCATTTTCACGGAATTGAAGCCAACTTTCTTATTTTGAATTAGACAGTATACGTTTTATTTTTTTATTTGATTCTACATAAAAATCTAAGCCTTTTTTGTATTTAGTCATATATACCTATCTCTCATAGTTTTTGAAATAATGAAGCTTTCATTTTTTTTTCCCAAAAAATCAACAACAACAAAAGCAAAGAAATGGTAATATTTAGTTCAATATGCAAATCAAAACGATAATTTTTAAATAGCAAGTGAATGATGGTCTACTAACACTTGATATCTGGTCACTTTGTATTATTAATATACAGGGTGCCGAAAAATTTTGATCAAAAAATTGGATTTTTGACGGGCAAAAAGTCAAATATTTTAAATGGGACACCCTATATATTAACTTATATTTTAAATAACTTGTATTTTCTCTATTTTTTTTCATATATATGTCCAATTTTTTGATCAAAATTTTTCGGCACCCTGTATATTAATAATACAAAGTGACCAGATATTAAGTGTTAGTAGACCATCATTCACTTGCTATTTAAAAATTATTGTTTTGATTTGCATATTGAACTAAATATTACCATTTCTTTGCTAGTTGATTTTTTGGGAAAAAAAAATGAAAGCTTCATTATTTCAAAAACTATGAGAGATAGGTATATATGACTAAATACAAAAAAGGCTTAGATTTTTATGTAGAATCAAATAAAAAAATAAAACGTATACTGTCTAATTCAAAATAAGAAAGTTAGCTTCCATTCCGCGAAAATGAGACATGCTGTATACATAAACATAAAGTACTTAAAAACTATTAACAAAACTATGAAACTTTTATATTTAAAGTTTTTTTGTAACTCTTACAGTTTTTGAGATAAGGTACAGGGTCACCTCTCGATGGCCACCCTGTACATAAAAGCAATTTATCAAGGCATCGAGTTTAAATTTATTCTAGATACTGGTGCAAGCGTGTCTTTAATAAAACTTCCGAAATTAAAACAAACTCAGTCAAATTATAATCCCTCGGAAGTACTAACTCTAAATGGACTCAGTGCTAATGCTCCCGTTGTCACTATTGGCAGCATCGAAATCCCTCTCGAAATCTATGATAAAAACCTAGTTGTAAAGTTTCACATCGTAAAAGCCGAAACAAATATACCTTTCGATGGTATCATTGGCAATGATTTTCTAAAAGACAAAGAAGCTAATATCTGTCTAAAAAATCGGGCTCTAACCTTAAACACATTTCCTTGTCCGATTCCTCTATACTCCCATTCCAACCCATCAAACGAACATACCTACTTCGTAAATCCTAGATCTGAAACCATTGTCGAGCTAGATGTCCTAAATTCCGACATGACCGAAGGTATTTGTCCCGAAATCGAAATTTGTCCAGGTGTGTTCTTAGCTAAATCATTAGTTAAAGTTTAAAATAATAAAGCTATAAGTACCATATTAAACACGACAGAAAAGAAAATCAAAATTAATCATATCAGGTTAGTACTTGAACCCTTCCAGCAAAACAATTCAATTATTCTGAACTTAAACTCAACGACTGATGCGAAATATCACAACAGAGACCGACTCAACCTCTTAGCGGACAATCTACGTTTAGAACATCTAAATCCAGAAGAAACGAAATCAATTTTAGATCTTTGTTCTGAGTTTAACGACATATTTTATTTACCCGATGATCAATTAACCTATACTAGAGCGGTCCAACACGAAATTAAGGTCACTGACCCTACGCCTGTCAACACAAAACTATACCGTTTCCCAGAGGTCCATAAACAAGAAGTCGACAAGCAGGTAAAGAAGATGTTAAAACAAGGCATCATTCGACCCTCCGCTTCACTTTATTGCAGCCCCCTTTGGATTGTACCAAAAAAAATGGACGCATCCGGCGAAAAGAAATGGAGAATTGTGGTAGATTACAGGAAATTGAACAACATCACTATTGGTGACTCATTTCTTCTCCCCAATATTGAAGAAATATTAGACCAATTAGGGCATTCACAATACTTCACAACCTTGGATCTGGCCAGCGGATTTCATCAGATCGAGATGAAGTCTGAAGACGTGGGCAAAACAGCGTTTTCAACACCTTTCGGACACTACGAATTCACCAGAATGCCATTTGGATTACGCAATTCACCCAGCACCTTTCAGCGATTGATGAACACGGTTCTCACAGGATTGCAAGGGTTACAGTGTTTTGTGTACCTCGATGACATTGTGGTCTACGCAAGCTCTCTAAATGAACACTCCCAAAAATTGAGGTCCATTTTCGATCGATTGCGCACGAACAGGCTACTATTACAACCAGATAAGTGCGAATTTATGCGCAGGGAAGTATTATATCTGGGTCACGTCATCAGTGACAAAGGAATATCACCCAATCCGGAGAAAATCAAAGCCGTATCCAGCTATCCAGTGCCAAAAACTCCTAAAGAAATAAAACAATTCCTGGGATTGACTGGATACTATAGACGATTTATAAAAGATTTTTCAGCAATCGCAAAACCTTTAACTCAACTTCTAAAGAAAGACGTACCATTCTTCTGGACACCTAAAGCTCAAGAAGCTTTCGAAAAATTCAAAACCATCCTTACTACAGAGCCAATCCTTCAATATCCGGACTTCGAAAAGGAATTTTTACTAACTACAGATGCATCAGATTACGCAATAGGAGCAGTGTTATCACAAGGAGACATTGGTAGAGACTTACCGATCGCTTATGCCTCGCGTACTCTTAATAAAGCCGAATGTAATTATAGTACAACCGAAAAAGAAACGTTAGCCATAGTTTGGGCAACTAATCAGTTTCGCCCTTACCTTTATGGAAGGAAATTTACAATTCTGACAGATCACCGTCCGTTAACATGGCTCTTCAATTGTAAAGATCCTTCTAGTCGGTTAGTACGTTGGCGGCTAAAATTAGAGGAATATTCTTATGAAATAAAATACAAACCTGGCAAGATAAACTCGAATGCTGATGCATTATCACGTAACACAATATTAGCCGTGAACCCGGTCACAATCAGTAAAACAAAAACGTATGACGACTTCATAAAGTTTCACTACACTAACTCAAAAGCTCCTGATGTCGAGCTAATAAAAGAAGATATATTTACTAAATTCCCTAATGCTCTAATATTTTCCAAGGACTTAGACGAAAACAATACGTGTTATGAAGGATTACGATCTACACAGGACTTAAACGTTATTCCAGACAATCTAAACCTTTATGATATCGCATTGTTAAGTAGCAAAGTCGATCGACGAACATTTTTGTGTATAGGAAAATTGAATCATTTCGACAGTCTGGAGTATAAAGATGTGTTTTATTGCCTCCAAAATCTCCGAGAAAAGTTACTTAAAGCTAAAATTCACAAAATTTTTATTAAAAATCCTGTGGAGTTAAACAATAAATTGAACCAAGACATGATAAATGAAATGATTCAATTCCTGTTTAAAAAGATAAAAGTAATTCTTGTCAATAAAGCAAAAGTTCTCCCAACGTCAAAAGAAACAATTAAACGCATATTGGAAGATAACCACACATCATCAATCGCAGGACATTCCGGCTATATACGCACGTATAAACGTATTAAGGAAAATTATAAGTGGCCTGGCATGAAAAATTATATCAAAAATTTCATAAAAAAATGCCCATCTTGCCAAGTGAACAAAACAAATCATAAACCGATTAGAGCCCCTATGGAAATAACAACAACAAGTAGTCGCCCATTTCAAAGACTCGCTTTGGACATCGTTGGTCCACTTACCCTAACTGAAAACGGTAACAGATTCATACTAACTACACAGGACGATTTAACTAAATTCTCTCAAGCCAAAGCCATTCCAAATCACGAAGCCACGACTATCGCCAACTACCTTCTAGAACTAATTATGACTTTCGGCATACCGGAAACAATTTTAACTGACCAAGGATCAGATTTTTGCTCAAACATTGTTAAAGAACTGAATGCATTATTCAAAATCAAACACGTAATGTCCAGTCCGTACCATCCGCAGACTAATGGAGCTTTAGAACGAAGCCACCGAACATTAAAAGAATATTTGAAACATTACATTAACGAAAATCAAACCAATTGGGACGAATACGTACAAATAGCAATGTTTACGTACAACACACACATACACAAATCGACTAACTTAACACCATTTGAACTAGTTTTCAGAAGTAAAGCACACATTCCTAAGACCATTTCGGACGAACCAGAATTTCGTTATTCGTACGACGACTATTACAAAAATTTAAAATTTAAAATGAATAAAGCTCATGCAATTGCACGAGAAAATCTCATCTCTTCAAAAGTGAAATCCAAAACGTATTACGATCGAAACAGTCGAAGATGTGAATTTAAGGTCAATGATCTAGTGTATATTCTAAATAAGGTTACTAAACCAGGAACTAGCAAAAAGTTAAACCCTAACTACAAAGGCCCCTATATGATATTAAAGGTTCATGACAACAACACAGTCAATTTATTAATCGAGAGAAACAAACATAAAACCTATCACATTAACTTACTGAAACCTTTTATTCCAGAGGACGATGAAACACTATAGTGCATCCATCGCCTTACTACTATCCTTGTCCTTCCTACTCATAGCTTCGTCCCAACAGAGAGAAAATGAATCTAAGTTGCCCTTTAAAAATGACAAATTAAACAAAACCTCAGGCCTGTTCTATCATAATCTAGGGTCAGCAAAAATATCAAACGACCGCTTTTCTCTACTATCCTTTTCAAATATAACACTTCTAAGCAAACAACTGATGTCTATCAAATCAACATTTGACGTGACATTGATTCTTTGTTCAAAAGACTTGAACATGGCGCCTTGTCATAATTCTTTGGATTTAATAAGTTTTCGACTTCCCCTACTTGAATCAAAATTCGAAAGCATTAAGCATCTTGTCGGGAGTCGCGACATAACGCGCAACCGCCGAGGACTGATTAATGGAGTATCTTACGCATTCAATTGGCTGTTTGGAACCCCGGACGCTTCTGATGCAAAATTTTACTCAGACGCAATTAAAAATTTAGCTAAACAGAATTACGATATCCAAGCTCTAATGCGCCAACAAGTTCATGTTATTTCCGACGCAATAATCAATTATAATGCATCCGCACAAATCCTTACCAGAAACGAACAGATTTTACAATCGAATTTTCAAAAATTTAACAATTTTAGCGAAACTACTGCTGCGCAACTGACTGTAGTAGAACTAAGACAAGCCATACTTCATCAAACTAGTCTTTTGTTACAAATGATTACTCAATTTAATGAGCAATGCAACGATCAAATATCTGCTATTCTATTCGCAAAACAAAATGTCATTCATCCTTCTGTCATTAACCCTCTCAGCCTTCGCAAGGAGTTGCAATACATTAAATTAAATGCTAATGTCGAACTTCCAATACAACTCAACGATATTCATAAATACTATTCTATTTGCAAACTAACAGTATTCACCTATGACAATATCGTAATTTACGTAATAAAAATACCATTAGTAAGTGGTAACTTATTTCAATTATACAATTTAATCCCGTTGCCCGTTCAATACCCAAACTCCAGCGTGTTCTCATATATCGATCCATCTTTCCCTTACCTACTGCTTAGTATTACCAAAACGCACTATAGTCGTATCAAGGATCTGTCTACTTGTCAGAGGATACCAGAAGACGATTACATTTGCTCAGATGTTATCACCTATTTCACAAAGCAGAGGCCAGTGTGCGAGACAATCCTTCTAGGACGGCAACCTAAAAAGCTACCCAGTGACTGTCGAATTCGTACAATTAGAGCGGACATGGACATATGGCACCCATTGAATTCTAACCAGTGGTTATACGTGCTGACAAGCAATACGAGTGTTTCCGTCAATTGTAACCATGAAAATTCCAATATTTTCGACGTGGAACTTCAAGGCACCGGTATCTTCGAATTAAAAGAAGGATGTAAATGCTACACCCTTTCGACGGTACTGTATGCCCAGTCTAACAGTACTGCAAACTACAGCAACTTTATCCCTTCTATTGACCTCTCTGGAGATGACTGCTGCTATCCGAATCAGGAAATCTTCAAACGAATCCCAGTAGAAATGGAAATGATAAAACTCCACGAAGTAAATTTGAACGACTTACGCCATTCTAATCAAAAACTGGATCAGCTCGACAAACTATTACAAGAAAATACTCCACATTTGAGCATTTCTAAGAGTATGTCTTGGATATCTATCTCGATAGGAGTGATAGTCGTAACCACAGTGGTAATCCTTCTGCTGTGTCATTGCTGCAAATGTTCTTGGCTGCCCGTAATCGGAAAATTCTTTCCCAAAAACCCAGGATATTGCGGTTTACCCAATATATGCATTACCAACCATAATGAGAGATACGAGGTTACCGACCGCCACCTAACAGGACTCCGACTGCGATATTTGGAAGAAGAGGACCACACCATGCCCCAAATGCCAGAGGGACTATCACCTCCTGCATCACCGGTAACCAAGCTACGACCTCGTACAAGAAATGAATTCAGAAGTAGATTCGAACTGTAAAGTGGAAAAAAAAAGAAAAAAAAATTACTTAAGTGTTCAGTGCTAATTCGCCAATAAGGCATAAGTTTATGCCCAATATTTAGTATTACCATTTTAAGTGAACCTAATGTTAGTAACTATAGTACATAAGTTATATTCTTAAATTTCTAAACGCCTAGATTGTTAGGCTAATGTACTCTTTCACTATTTAGATTTCGAACTTATTTATCATCAATCAGCCCAGTGTTAGATTCATAGATTATTTTGTTTAGGAGCAAGTTCTAGTTTTGTAATTTTGTTAGTTCGCCCTATCAAAATTCTTTAGGAGGGAGGTGTTGGATACCCGTCCAAATCATCTGTTATGCCTCATCTCAAACGAAGCGATAACCAATACATAAATCGCTCAACTTGAGGGATGTTCTGGTTTGACCGTGAGAACCATTAGGTAAAAATATTCTCGAGTACACTTAACACACCGTGACTCTGTCGCCACTCACCAGTCCTTATCAGTAATTTGGCCCTTCGCAGAATCACATGTGTTAAGACGTTAATTGCAAAAACCTTTTAAGGTCTGTTTTTTCTCATTCAATCTAAAAATCCTAAGTTCGTGGGAACCTACCAAATTTGTGTTTTGATTGGTCAACTAGAACAAAATGGGCCGAAACCAAATTCTGCTCGTTTTCCCTGCGTCCTTTTTTCTGGGAGATTGAGAGTGGAACTCTACGCATAAACAAAGATCCGACCTTCCTCCAAATTGATACTTGAGATTCTAACGCACCTAGTTCAGTAATAGTTATCACAGATTCTTAAATATAGACTTGTTGACGTTACGGTAGTGTTTTGTCTCGACCATCGTCCTGATTTGACGTGGCGGTACCCACGTACAAAAGAATACCTGGTGTCAGAAGGCTTTTCCCTTAAGACTCCAACACTATTTTAGAATTTTGTAAAGATATAGACCAATATCCACTACTCGACGAACAAACCATAAAAGATATCCTAGGCCCACTTTAACCACCTGAGCCTCAAAAAATAAATATCTTCTCTGACGTACAAATTCAACCACCTCATGACAACCCTTTGCATCACGAAAACGTTATCACAAATTCTGACGACGATTTGGAAACAATTCACACGTCATTAGAGAACCCTATCTTCGAGCTACCAATAACAGACAGAGTATTTAATAGTTATAAAAACCAGATTCTCATAATAACAGGAGACGTTCCAGAAGCGCGATTTAAAAGGGAAACTATTTTTGAAAACACTAGACTTTATGTCACACTCCTAAAAAATGCTTTAATTAAAGGAATGATACAACTTGTAAAGGAATATATCAACCTCAAACGCGTTTATGCCCTTCTCTTCAGAGAACCCAGATTAGGCGAGATTTTCACAGTTAATGTTGGTAAAAAAAACCATGCAGGGTGTGAGTGACCAGAATGATACACATTAATAGTATATAAACTATTAGTATATTATACAAGAAATAAAGTGCTTGGTTGAGGTGACTCCGTAACCTCTTACAAACGACGACTGTTCAAAGAAGTAAAGGGTACATAGAACCCAAAAAATAAAAACACAACGTAGCCAGAAAAGAATCAGACATAAACATAAACAGTCTCCCTAGACGAAAGGTAATCAATATCAAGTATTTATTACCTAAAATGGGAGACTGTTCCCATAAACCATCTTTAATATTGTGATTTCTAACATTCTCCCTCAATATTAAAGATAGCAAAAAAAAAAAAAACGTTACTCTGACAGTCAAATACTTTGCGGGTACAATTACAAATTTTTTTTACTGTATAAACCTAGTTCTTGCTATATTAAATTCAAATTGTCACACAAATATTTCTGCCTTTTGCAATTTAAAGGCTTTGTCAATATATCTGCGACCATTTCTGCTATCGGCATATACGAAAGTTCAATGTCTTTCTCTTTAATTTTATCGCGAATAAAATGATACTTTACATGTATGTGAGCTTTCATATAGAAGGTGATACGGGGTTGGTTATTAATTCATTTAAGGCAAGAGCAATAAACCTGTTATCTTACAAGGATGGAGCTACGTTTTATCCTTGGGCATATGTGGTATGTCACAGACACCTATGAGTGCCCATTGGAGATTGACTAAACTTGTACTAGTTAAAGTAGATCGTTGCCTTAAAAGATAAAGAGGGTTTGTTTATCATATGGGGGTGTGAAGAGAATGACTAAGGGATGTAAGCGTGGGAAGAATGTAGAAGGTTTAGCGATTATCTTTTGAAGGAAAACAGATGCGCGGGGATGTCTCCGACACCTTGTATGAGGGGGGCATTCTTTTCCCAATCTTGGTCGAATAAAGAAGTCTTGCCTAAATTCGTGTTTTTTTAAATTTTTTTAAGAAGGAAATATTTTTTCCTTACATGTATGTGCTTAGTACGTTTGCTAAAAACTTAGTTTTCCGAAAGTTTTATCGCACTTTGATTGTCATTGAAGATAGTTGTCGGCGTGTCGATATTTAAGAAGGTACAACGGTCATTTCCGCCAAATAGTTCTGCACATAGCGGTTTTAAATACAGCAGACGCTCGATAACGTAAACACGCGATAATGAAATCATTGCGCTAATGTAAACACAAAATTCGTACTATAGGATTAAGTGGAACGCGCGATAACGTAAACAATGTGTACCCTCGATAACGTAAACAGTTTTTGCCGACGGTCTATTCTCGATTTAAATCGGGGAGTTCCCCCGATTTATGTAGGGGATTCACCTCTGTGATACTTTGCGACACGCACTGGGTCGGCCTTATGAGAGTTTACATTTTACTTTCGATCTGAAGCGAGTACGTTGCACGCGTTTATGCGTTTTCACGAGAATGGCATCCACATCCTATAAAAGAAAGTGTTTAAAATTTAGTGACAAAGTGAAAATCATAGACGAGGTTGCACTAGGTGCGGGAGTAACACAATTAGCAAAAAAATATGGAGTATCGAAGGCAACAATCTGTAAAATTAAGCGCTTAAAAACAGAAATTTTAAGAAAATCGTGTAACACAGTTGGAGGGCTAGGAAAAAGAAAAACTTTAAAAAATGCAAAGGCGCCTAAAATGGAAAATTTCCTGTATAAGTGGTTTTTAAAACAACGAGAAAAGCATGTCCCAATTAGTGGCGAAATAATAAAAGAGAGGGCTAAATTGCTAAATGCAAAACTGAAAGAAATTGAAAATTTTGTAGCTAGTGATGGTTGGCTACAACGATTTAAAACAAGATATGGAATTCGACTGCTGTCAATATCAGGTGAGAAATTATCAGCACAACCGCAATTGATACAACCATTCAAAGAAAAATTTATGAAAACAATTAAAGAGCTAGATTTAAGTATGGAACAAATTTATAACGCCGATGAAAGTGGTCTTTATTGGAAAATGTTACCAGAGAAAACCTATGCTGCAACATTTGAAAAATCTGCTCCGGGTAGAAAGCCAGAAAAACCACGAATAACGTTTCTAGCCTGCACTAATGCTAATGGTTCACACAAAATAAAGCCAATGATAATAGGAAAAGCAAAAAATCCGCGCTCATTTAAACATTTTGATATCCCTGTTGATTATGACTGTTTCAAAACCGCTTGGATGACTAGCAGTATATTTCTGAAATGGTTCCACAAGCGTTTTGTCCCTCAGGTATGACAATGACTTTCTAGTCACAAATTTTTATTCATAACTTGAGGATTATATTTAATTTGTAGGTAAAAGATTTCCTGAAAAAACAGCATCTTCCAATAAAAGCATTGTTACTATTAGATAATGCACCAAGTCATCCTCCAGAGCAACAACTAAAGAGCGAGGATGGGTCAATTTTTGTCATGTACATGCCGCCCAACGTAAATCCATTAATTCAGCCTATGGACCAGAACGCAATAAGGCTCACCAAATTATACTACAGAAAGTTTCTACTTTCATCTGTCTTGTCAAAGAATCCTGAAAACATATCTGAGGCTTTGAAACAAGTAACACTAAGAGAAGCTGTTTTAAATTTGCATATGGCTTGGAATGCACTTAATCAACAAACTATTCAAAAATGTTGGAAGAATCTGTATGTACCAATGATCAAGATGAAGACAATATTCCCTTAAGCGTAATTAGGGAACAGTTGCGATCCAGTGCTGATGTTCTTGTCAGTGCGTCATTGGATGTTGTTAATTTATTGAAAGTAGTGAATCCCAACGTTATTTGTACTTCAGCTGATATTAACTTGTGGAACGAAGATACGCAGACGATTGATGTTAATAAGGAGGAAGATATAGACAGTGAAGACGATGAAGACGTTCCCATTGAAATTGGAAGTGTAGTGACTGACGCGCAAGCTATACAAGTTTTTAACCAAGCTTTGCTTTAGATTGGGCTGAAAAAAAAGAAGTAGCATACACGGATATTTTAGTTCTTCGTAAATTAAGGGTGCAGGCATTGGAAGACAATGCTAAACGTAAATTTACGCAAACTAAGATTGCAGATTTTTTTTTCTAATTAAAAAAAACTTGTTGCTATTAAAATATTTGTTCATTTTGTTATATACATGTGAGCATTCCTCGCTTATGTTAAGACTATCAAGTAATACCATGTGAGAATGACATGGGGGTTAGCCGTAAATTACTTCTAAGATAAGCGTGAGAAAACGATAGAGGGTTGTTTATGAATTTCTTAACATAGGCGAGAGAAAAATTGATGATGGGTCAGGGAATCGTGGGAAAAGGCTTGGAATGTGGCTTATCAATGCTCTTGAAAAGAGCGCGGGGGTGGATAAGACATGTGTATCGGGGGGCATTCTGACTCGGATCCTTGACAAGTAAAGAAGTACCTCAAAACTTGCTTTTGTTTTATTTTTTTCTTTCCATAACGATACCGAAATCTTACATACATATATGTATTAAACGTTTCTTTTAATAAATACATATGCAGTTAATTATTTACATGACATTCGCTAAGGTAAACATTTCGATAAAGTGAACCACACTTGGTCTGATATATAATAGTTCACATTATCGAGCGTCTGCTGTATAATGATTCCTTTGTAGCTTCGCATATGCCGATATACTCAGCCTCGGTGGAACTTAAAGCTATCGTTTTTTGTTTTTGGCATTCCCACGATATTGGACCTCCGGCTAATACAAAAAAATACCCGTAAAACGATTTTCTATCGCTTTCATTATTTGCCCAATCAGCGTCCACGAAACCAGTTATAGGCTTACATGATTTTTTGAAGGAAATTCCCATATCTTTTGTCCCTTTTAAATATTTGAGCACCTTTTTAGCACTCACCCAATGATCCTTGGTATGAATATTATTAAATTGGCTCAGAAAAGAGACAGAGAAAGAAATATCTGGCCTAGTGCACACTGCAAGATACATGATAGATCCTATTAATTGTTGATACGGAACGTCAAGGAATTCTCCGACAATCGGAAATTTTTGATTTTGCTCCAAGGGAGCGCCTACTGCATTACAGTTTGACATTTCAAATCTATCAAGTATCTTCTCAATATATTGTTCTTGGCTAATCTTTAATTCGCCCTTCGATCGATTTCTTTCGACCTTTATACCGAGGACATTTGATAGTGGTCCAAGGTCTTTGATGTGGAAATGCTTATTCAATTCGGTCTTCAATTGTTTTGCCTCTTGGTGATTATTGTAGAAAACAAAGAAATCATCAACGTAAAGTGCTATAATTACAATGGAATCTCCCAAATTTTTAAAGAAAATGCATGATTCTATTTTTGACTGCATGAATTTTAACTCTAATAATACATGATATGCTTTTTCATACCATAATTTGGCTGATTGTTTTAGCCCATATATAGCCTTTTTAAGTAAGCAAACTTTGTTTTCCGACCCTGGTTCAATGAACCCTTCGGGCTGACTCATAAATATTTCCTCATCAATGTCACCATTTAAGAAAGCGGTTTCTACATCTAGATGGTCCGCTTCTAAATCTAATTCAGTTGTCATTGCCAATAAAAGTCTTAAGTTGCCAAATCTAATAACAGGCGAAAAAGTTTCTACGTAATCTACCCCATATTTTTGAGTAAATCCCTTCGCTACAAGTCTAGCTTTATACTTTACTATATCTCCATTATGATCTCTTTTGATTTTAAAAATCCACTTATTCTTAACAATATTTCTACTGCTAGGCTTGTCAACCAATTCCCAAGCATTGTTTGCCTTGAATGTTCAAGCTAATTTTTTATGGCTTTTCGCCATTCTACACTTCTTGGGCTTGACAATGCTTCGGAAATAGTCATTGGTTCTAAATTATCTGTTACAGTTAACATTGAAAAGTCGGAATCATAATTAGTAATGTACTCACCGTACCTATCTGGTCTTTTTGTTACGCGTTTGGGATACCTAGATTCACGACTAGCACATTTACTCTCAGCTGTTTGGTCCTCACTAACTAACACTTCACTAGTGCCCCCGGCTTCCTGATGAGATGGTTCGAACATTGAATCTTTTAAATCACCACTATCGCTTTCATCGTTTCGTGTCTCCTGAAAGGGAACGACTTCTGGTGTAGTTGGTTGGATGGGCGTCCTTGATGTATCATCTGAGGGTTTGTTTTCCAAGAATACGACGTCTCTGGCTATTTTCAACCTATGGTTATTTGGGTCTAGAAGCCTGTATCCAGCACTTGTCTCAGAATATCCGACAAAAATGTATTCTTTACTCTTGTCGTCTAGTTTCTTTCTTTTTGCATCGCTTATATGGACATAAGCGCGGCATCCAAAAATCCTAAGATGACTCAGATCTACCTTTTGGCCTGTCCATTTTTCTTCTGGTGTTACACCACGTATTTTTTTTGTAGGTGAGCGGTTCAGAAGGTAAACTGCTGTATTGGCAGCTTCTGCCCACATCTGCTTTTGGCTGTTTGAATCAACGAGCATCGAACGTATTTTTTCAAGTATGGTTCGATTGTAGCGTTCTGCTATACCATTTTGCTGAGGAGTGTATGGCACGGTTCGTTCATGTTTAATTCCATGATTTTTAAGGAATTTTGATAAACGCTCGTTACAATATTCACCTCCATTGTCGGTTCTCAGGACTTTAATTTTTTGTTCTGTCTGATTTTCTACCATATAGTAGAATTCTTCCAAGGTTTCTGGAACTTCATTTTTATGTGTGAGATTATGGGGTATAGAAATAAAAGAATCTAAGACAGATCGTTTCTGTTAGAACTCTAATTTCTTTATTACAGTCAGAAGGCACGTGTTAACGGTCAAAAGATCTGTAACGAACTAACTACTAAAAGCTCACACTTTTACCACCCATCAGTATTAAAAGGGTCAAACACTACAACCATTCTCTTGATTTATTGTCCTGGTCATCTGGTCTTTACATGGGTGAAAATACTAACTTCAAGAAACAAAAGACCCAAAAACCCATACTTTCTTCTTTCTTCTGTTTTAAGAAAAGGAGTCATAAATTGAACAAACTTGACTCTTACAGACAATAAATTTGAGAACATAAAGACTATTGAATTTTGGACGTGAACACTTGTATCAGAAATCCAACACACCCCCTCAACATTTAATTGGCTTTCTCTTACTAGCATAGTTATAAAGCAATGTCCAAAACTACCGATTACATACAATATCAATATTCTAATTTTCTCAATGTACTATCGGCCACAAAAGTGGTCGACCACGCTAAGGTTCAAAATCGCTTGACGAGTATTCCGAGCGAAGGTACCTTATCAGTTCACAAAAAATTATCCACAACGAAAACGTGTCTAGCGAATAAATTGAGAATTTTACATCGAATACCAAGTTTGCCGGAATATTTTCAGGATGATAATTTTAAATAAATCAATTCTGCTAGTAATTGTATGAAAACATCACTATATTAATATTGAATATTGTAAATCGCAAAAGTTGATATGGCTATATAATTGTTTAAGATGAAAACTAAAAAAATAAATGTTAAATTCAATTATAAACAAGACCAACAATTTGCAAAACACTGTAGTACAACTTACTAAACTTCAAGACTTTTATTAACAATAATATTTTGTTGGGAATTAGGAATTAACTAGTCCGACTGTTTCCTACCTCTCACTTAACAATCAAGTGATTTCTATGTCACAAAAGTTCTTTAGACAAAAGATGACATAAACGGCGTTTTTCGTAATGCGTACGTTAAAAGGGAAAATTTCAAGACACATTTTTTTCGGAAATACAGTACGATTAAGAGAAAATAAACTTCAAATTTATATAAATAAATGACTAAATTAAAAAATAAACAATTCTAATAGCGGGTTACTCCCCCATTGGCGTCGATGACATCTTGTAGCCTCCGGTCCATTGAACCCACAAGGTTTTGACACAAGGGTGAACCTCTAACCCCATTCCAGATTTGGTTGCAATGTGCCACCAAATCTTTGGTAGTACGTTCATTGTTATTGTGCCACCTTTGAACCATTAGGCCCCATAAATTTTCTGTGGGGTTTAGATCTGGTGAATATGCAGGCCAAGGAAGATTATTTATGTCTCGATGCTCGTGATACCAGTCCCTCACGATGTTTGCGCGATGTATCCTACAGTTGTCATCAACATAATTAATGACAGGCATTTCTGCCACAGGATACAAAGTACGAACAGAAGGAAGCATAACTTCGTCGAGCATCCGAACGTACTCAATAGAATTCGCCCTTCTTTCAAAGCCTTCTTTCGCCTTCTTTGCCAGTTCGCCGGGACCATCAGCAGACATCCACCCATAGAAGTTAACCCGTATTCGGCCGGACCTTCTGTTCGATACAATATAGCGTTCATCGTACCGAGTATTATGAGGTCGCCATAAATGTAGCCTGCCGTTTTCACTTGACAAAAAAGTTTTTTCGTCAGCAAAAATAGCATTTGCCCAATCGAAATTTAAGTACTCTTGGGCAAATGCTAAGCGGGCCTGTTTATGTTGCTCTGTCAGAGCAAGTTTCGTTGCTGGTCGCCGATTATGAAGACCCTCTTTATGAAGAGTCCTTCGGATGGTCTCCATACTTACATCCCAACGTACAGCGTACTGGGATGTTCGTCGGAAACCACATTTCCGAAAATCGGTAACCAGTTCCTGCCGCTGGTCGTCCGATAACTTGGGGGGTCTACCAGGTCTGGGTCGCTCGTTTACGTGACCCTCGACCCCATGACGGGTGATCCAGCGACGGACGGTCTCCCTCTGAAACGAGATCAAAACTGCACGGGCACAAAAATTTTAAAAGCCTTTCAAATTTGGGTTTCTGAACAGCAATTTTTCTTATACAGGGTGCTCCAAATTCGATGTGCTATTATTCCTATCTCTTAAACGGGAAGAGTTACAGGGTGGGTTAAATTGGAAGAAATGTGCCAAATTTAATACTCTTCTAAGAACCGAAAACAATGTTGCCGAATGATTTTTAGTTTCTGAGTTGTGAGTGTGAAAAAACTAAAATTAGGTCGAATTTAATTTTCTAAATGAATCGATAACTAAAGGTTTTTCATCAAAACGTTTGATACAAGGACTTTGTAGTTTTCTTATGTCTACAAACCAATAAATTTCAAAATTTTAAATATTCCTTAGCTTTTGAGATAATGACAACAACTTGAGTTTTTCAAATGCGGACCCGTGCATGTTTCGGCGGTTTTAAAAGTTCTTAATAACCCCTTTACAACGATGTGTCACAAGATAGAATTTTTTATGCCTTAGTTTAAAAGAAGTAATTCTGCATTTTTCTCTCAATAAGCTAGGCCGGTCTTGGAGTGCCAAGCAAAAAATGCAATTATTATGCCTCAAAAATTTATAATCATATAGCTTGATTGATAATTCATTTACCTGCATAACATTTTTGAGGCATAATAATTGCATTTTTTGCTTGGCACTCCAAGACCGGCCTAGCTTATTGAGAGAAAAATGCAGAATTACTTCTTTTAAACTAAGACATAAAAAATTCTATCTTGTGACACATCGTTGTAAAGGGGTTATTAAGAACTTTTAAAACCGCCGAAACATGCACGGGTCCGCATTTGAAAAACTCAAGTTGTTGTCATTATCTCAAAAGCTAAGGAATATTTAAAATTTTGAAATTTATTGGTTTGTAGACATAAGAAAACTACAAAGTCCTTGTATCAAACGTTTTGATGAAAAACCTTTAGTTATCGATTCATTTAGAAAATTAAATTCGACCTAATTTTAGTTTTTTCACACTCACAACTCAGAAACTAAAAATCATTCGGCAACATTGTTTTCGGTTCTTAGAAGAGTATTAAATTTGGCACATTTCTTCCAATTTAACCCACCCTGTAACTCTTCCCGTTTAAGAGATAGGAATAATAGCACATCGAATTTGGAGCACCCTGTATAACACAGCCGACATCTCACGGACTTTTCGCTCAACTCAAGATGAATTTCTTGCCAGAAGTAATAATATAAACAAAAAAACGTCCCCAAATTTAAGCCATTGATAAAGTTACCATAATTGAAAAAGGACAATGTGATTACGTACCGTAATATTCAACTCACGACTAATTTCGGAAATATTGCACCCTTGTTCGTACAAAAGTACTATATTAGTTTTAATATCTTTGCCCAAATTCGGAGCCATTGCGCCTTAACGATAAACTAAGAAAATACCAAAAAATAAAATTGCCTCAATGAATTGGGCCAGCAATACATGTTTTTGCGCAAAAAGGGGGATCCAACAAAAAGTAATATAGGTCAAGTGTGACAAAAAAGGTATCCGACCCACAGTACCGCAAGCGATTTTGATTTGAAATTGGTCGACCACTTTTGTGGCCGATAGTATAATCTTACAATTTACGAAGCAAAGCCACCTAATCTGCCTTGCTTAGCTAAAAAGCAGTATTTCCAATCTTTACTATTTTAGGAGCTACTAATATTAAGCTCAATCCTAAGATTCACCAATAAATCATTAGTACTTTGATTTGGTTTTTGGTAAAAAATAACAACAAATTTTAATAAAATACTAGGAATTCTATACCCCAAAATAGTTTTTAGGTCAAAATGGCCACTACTGCTTTTTAGCGTTGTACCGTGGGGTGCGTATTTTTCAAAAACAATACGTACATACACTAGCAGTAAATCTTTAACTATCATTACTTCTTTCTTTCCTATTGCCTGATTTTAATATTAAGTATATTATTAATTGTAGAGCAAAAAGTAAGATTTTTGTAATGCTTCCACCGCTGCGCTGGTTTGACTGACGAACGCTAGCAAGTCCGGCAACTACGAAAATATTTTTTATTCATATCGCCTACCGGGGTTTTCTAACGTTTTATGACAATTCTTTTGCGATTTTGCAATCTGCTGTGGAAGTGACATAAGTTCATCTTAGCATACTCATTTGTATGTCAAATTGACATTGTATTTCCAATATTTTTTGTGAAACTCACCATGAGTGTTAATATGTTCAGTAGTTTTTGTGTTAAGCTAGTCTATAATGACGATTCATCTGATTGTACGTCATCAGAAAATGATAATCCTTTGTTGAAATTTTAAACAAGCAAAAAATGGTTCTAATAGAAAGTTTACTATTGAACAAAGTGAAACCAAAAATGAACCACTTATGCAAACATGGTTAGTGACGAATAGCAGGAAAACAAAACTAGCCAAATCAAAAAAAGAGCAGAAGAAGGAAGATAGAAGAAAAAACGTAAAGAAAATTGTATTATAGTTAAAGCAAGCTGAGAGGGTAAGTATAAAGGAAAGTGATGTTTGCATTTTGATAAAGATCATCGACAATATTTAAACGCTCATTATTAGGAAATGGGGTGGAAGGAACGTCAGATATTTATAAGTGCGAATATAAGTTCAAGTCCCATTAAACGTCATCAGAGAACTGATAACAGTAGGAGGCAAAAATCTTTCCTATATTACCTACAAACCGATGTTGGAACTAGGAAGCAAGTATGCAAAATTTTCTTTTTGACCACTTTAGACTATCACCCGAAGAACGACCGAATACAGTGAAACGTCTTATAAGCGGACACTGTTGGTTCCACCTTTTTTGTCCGCTTATGGGAGGTGTCCACTTGTGGGAAGGGTGGAAATAAAAATAAAAAATAATACTGCACATTTTTTTATGGTTTTGAAAGACTAAATTAAAAATAAATTCCAATTCAACATAGCAGCTCACTTATTTGTTAGAGGTAAAAAAATCTGAAATCTTTGATCCTTTCATCGTTTTTTGTTTTTTCTTGAGTAAACAGCTTTGAAAGTGGGATTCCACATTTTTAAGATTTTGAAATGCCACAAAATCTTCCTGTGTAAATATTTTTAAGTCTTCAATCACTTTCAGGGCTTCACTATAAGACTTTATTGAAGAAATTTCAGTGATTATCACTTCCTCATCATTTTCTTGTATATCTTGCACATTTCCTTCTTGTCGGAGCTTCTAATAGTAGATGTAAAGGTACTGGTGCGCAGATTCCGCTTTTTAGCAGGTGGGCCTCTTTTTGGTGGCCGCATAGAGGTTTTTCTCATACCTTCGGCGAGAGTTACAATAAAAGATAAATATGGAATTTTATCTTTTCGCGTCTTAAGTCCATTTATTATTATGGATTATTATCCATGCACTTCTTGCACATACACTAAGGCAAGTATAAAATACTTTTTTCCACCACTTCGCTGATTTTCTGTCTTGTTCGTACAATCCTATAAATTGATCTGCTCTATCAACTCCACCCATTTTTTGTCTGTCTGTAAAATGCAATAGTTTCTGGGCACTCAATTGTTTCTTGCTCTCCAGTTTTATTTTTTTTGTTAACAATAGTCAAATCAGGTTTATGGCAGTTGCTCATTACTAACACTTCTTTGATATATTGCCATTTCACCAATAATCCTATATTTATACATCTAAACGTAGACTGCCCTCTTTGAAGTTTCCCTTGTGTATTAGGTACATTTTTTCTGTTTACCATGCAAGTTACATATTCAACCTCTACAACAACAAAGGATGGGAACCTGTAATGAAGATCCTTTCCCACGAGAATGCAAAACAACTATTTCCTAGGAATCGGCAGAGTCAGCAAACCTACGATATAAATTATAGGAATCACGGAAAAAAGTAGCTTTTTAGTATTCAGAATTAGAATAGTTAGTTGAATGCTCTTTGCGTTTTTTTAAAAATCCCTTTCCGTGGAAAGAAAATCTAACTTGCGTGCTCCCAAAACTGCATAATCCAGAGTTTCTAATAAATTCACACTTGTGAAATATATCTATCAAAGCATAGTACTATATCTTTAGACTTTATTGTAGATGCAAGCATTTCACAACCCTTTCATCAAGAGTTCTTGATCCATCTTGCTCTGAAATAGAAGTCCCTTTGTCAGAATATACAGTGACTCACAAAATTGAGCGTACATATGTTAAAATGATATAATTCCTTAAATAATCATCTGAGATCAACGCATTCAGAAGTTTTTATTGTCTACACTGATGATTGATAATATTCTAGATCATAAAAAAGACAACAAAATATTTGAATATTTTTCTAAATGAAACAACACAATAAGAAAAATGAATACAGCAAATTATAATATAAATAATATAAATTGTAAAATTGTGACATAAAATTGAGCTTACACACCAAATAAATAAACACGCAATTTAGTAAAAAATATAAAGTTCAACTTCAATATTTTGTGGAGTTTCCCTATAATGGCTTGAAGTCGTCGTGGCATTGATTGGATTAATTTAAGAGTATAGTCAGGTGATATTTCCTCCCATGCAGCAAAAATTATATTTTTAAATTCTTTTTTATTTTTGGGGATTTTATTTTGGACTTTATAGTTTTTAATAGGTGCCGTAAATTTTTTATGGAGTTTATGTCAAGACTATGTGGGGGAATTTTCAGCAATTTCGGCACATTATACATATAAGAGTCATTCGCTAACTATTAACACCGTATGCTTCGGGTCATTACCTTCCGGTAATGACACAGCGGTCGTTTTCATAGACTCGGGTTTCCATGTGAGTAAAGCAGTTGGTATTGTCGAATTGAAGATGTCTAACATACACTTGCATATCTTCTCCCATGTATCCTGCGTGAACTTGTGGCCGTTGGAATTGACTAGACTTTCCAAGCAGTTCGTAGCTGAAAAAGTTCGCATATTGCATATGTGAGGACGAAAAGCGCAACTTAGAGACACTCTGTTTACGATTTTTACCTGACTTCGCGAGTTGTTCGTTGTCCTCTTGAACGCACCAGTACAGTTGCGCGTACAGATCCTCCAGCATCAAAGACCCTAACACATCGACTATGGCATATAAGGCGTGGTCATCTACTCAGCTTTCTCGGTATGCTTTTCCGGCAGCTTCACATTGTCGAATATTCGGAATAATATTTTAAACAAATCCTTCCACCAATGCGGTTTGAAACTATCCCCGTACGTCTTAACGATCTCAAATAGCACCATCAACGCTCGTGTTCTAACATCCAGTTTATACCAATTCACTATGCATAACAAGGAAAATAGCAATGGGCATCACCCGCGCACCCAAACTCTGTTTTCTTCGGTTATCGTTATATCGGTTTCCATGCCACCACGCTCTACGAACATAGCGGGTGCAAAAGCTACGTAACATGCACAAAACAGCACAAAACTGGGCTAACCGGATGCCTTCCATAGAAGTATCCAGGAACCTGGCATTACATGCGAATTCTGATAGACATTTGACTGTGTCCTGGAACGAATCAGTCATCGAAGGAAACTGCTTGTCGTACAATTAGGACATTATTTTTCGGGTAGTTTGAAAGGCGATTTCTATAATCACTTCCTCTTTGTCACTGGCGGCTAAGTAGAACACTGAGAAAATATTCTTCCAGTCTGATTTGATGTTGCTGGTCTGAGAGTTGACTATCTATGCCACGCACCTGACCACCATATCTCTTATCGTGGGCTAAACGTTTTTTTTTTATGATATGGTCAAATGGACGGAGAAACTTCTTTTGAAACCGGAAATTAGAAAACTCTTCTTTTTCTATAAATTTCATCGACAGTTGCCTAAAACTGTCAACGGCGAACAAACAAGTATGTATCCTCGTTCTTGCTGCATCCTACTGTATTGAAGTGCTCTCTCAGGTACATCAGATTCTGGATCATTGCAAACGGATTCTGCCCATGTTGCAATAAGACATTTCTATTATTTTCTGAAGGGAGAACATCCGAAGATGTCCCGGATGGGTTAGTTCGTCTAGAGTTACTTGACAGAGGGTTTTGACGAAATCTACTATGGCACCGTCATCGAAGCGGGTTGATCCGGTCTATTGCCACCATAAAACTTTGAGAACTAGTTTGACCTGAAAAATGAAATTTATACCTTGAAGGATTACACAGCGAGATACATTATCAAAGTTCGATAGTACGTGGCATCAAAAATTCTTCATCTCAATGTAATATTTACAGCAGCAAAGGATTTACCTATTCAGTCCTTGTAACTAGGACCAGAGACCCCGTAATTTGGTCCAGACAATAATTCAGACCTGACTCCCGTACCAATAAGTTGGGCCAATTCCAACTGCGATATGCACTTCAAGATATCCAACCAGGACGTTTCCAAATAATTTTCATCCGTATGAGCCACCATTATAAGCGTTTTAATATCTAGTATCAATATTCTTCGCCTTCATGTCCATTATTGGCGAATTGGCTGTGAGCAGCGTGAACCTCGCTAAGGCCTGCACATAGGCGTCTCTTTCCAACGTTATGTGAAATATACAAGCTATCCTTATGGCAAATCGAATTCCGTCTAAACATAGACTAGCCACTTCCGGGTCATCACAGTCCTGTAATCCTACACTGAACGCCGCCAGAAATGATGCCCACGCCATCTTGAACATTGGCCTCACGTGCTCTAGGTGTTTCGCTAAGGTAAACGGAATCTGAACGTAAGACACCGACTCCATAAGGTTCTTCGCCGCAGAGGAAATGGCTTCCATTTCCATGTTAAAGAGGATTTTCCTTCGTTTTTCGCTGTTGATTTGTTGCTTGCCCGGCTTGTTTACGGTATTTTTTAATTTTATTTCATGATCCACAATTTCATCGTAAATCTGCGACAAATATTTCTCAAGTACTTCTTTGCAGTCAGTGCTGCCTCTGTTCAATTTGATGTATTGCTCTTTGGTTATTTTCTTCTTCAATTGAGGGGAGTGCAGGTCTGTTGTTAAGATTATAATGGGACATCCCAGTACCGAAGCTGTGTCGACGCTTGAGAACAGACCGTTGTTCGGGTTGCATTCACAGTATCTGCTCGTGAACTTTTTCATTAGTCTAAAAAGAACGGTGAGAAATGTTGGAACGGGGAGTTTTAAAGGTAAGGAAATGTCGCTTACCGATCCGTCTTTCGCGACTCTCCGGGTAATCTAAAGTCATCTAAAAAATGCCTCAAAGCGGCGACAAAGTCCAACTTAACAAAGTCCATTTGGTCGACGTAAGTATACATAATTTTCTCGTTAAAGTAATCGTTATCGCCCAAAAAACCTGTTCTTCAAATATTGGTCTTATCCAGTCTTTCTTCGGAATGTAAAAATTTTGCAAGTTCTTCTGAAGTACCACCCAGTAGATTATGTTCCTGTAGAGTAAGTTATGCCCTTCCGTAATTTCCTATTGAACATGTAGATGCCGGCATCTCAAACCTATTGAATAAATTTACCTTAGAACTTACCCCGAATATTCATGTTTGGGCGAAAGCAAAAAAAAATTCTGCATAAAATACACAGAAAATTACCAGTTTTCCCCAGGACTTATTTCTTTTTGTTGCTTTAACACCTCCAGTTATTCGGGGGAATCTAAAACTTCTTTATTCTCGCTATCGCTCGAACTCAGGCTATTGGTGCTGCCACCATGGTTTTTCAACGATACGTCGTCTGTCTCTTTAGATTCCTGGGGCTCGCCCACAGTGTTTTGAAGATTCAGATTTACATAAAGGTCCTTACTCCACACCAACATACATTTCATAATGGATACTAAACACTCTAGGCCCTGAAGTTTTGTCGTTTTTTCTTGGTTGGGAGACGCGCCTAATTCTTGTGGGTGTCGTCCTAATAAGAGGTAAGCATTAATATATTAGGTCGTGTAGTATGAAATGAGTAGATTCTCGAAATGCCACATTCAACTGCGAATAACTTCACTCTAAATCTATATTTGGACTTGACTTTTTTATGTGGAAAAGGCACATTCTTCCTCTTTCGATCAGAGTTTAAAGTGTTAAAAATTATTGAAAACTTTTATTTTTATAAAAATTTTTGTGCAGCCATGCAAAATAATGAAATTCGTGTGTTAATGAAATATGAGTTCCACCGTGGAACCACAACAGCTCAGACGGCTCGCAATATTAATGATGTGTTTGGTACTGAAGTCACTTCACAGCAAACAGTATCTCGTTGGTTCATGAAATTTCGTTCTGGCAATTTTGACCTAACAAATGAACCACGTGGACGACCTGAAACTCAAGTGGATAACGATTATCTGAAAGCCGTGGTGGAAGCGAATCCACGTCAAAGTGCAAGCGAATTATCGTTAATATTCAGTGTAACCAAAAAAACAATATTGACTCATTTGGCTGAAATTGGTAAGGTGAAAAAGCTGGACAAGTGGGTACCGCATGAGTTGAGCGACATACAGAAAGAACGACGTCTCGAAGCTTGTGTTTCTTTGTTGTGCCGGTATAATAACGATCCATTTTTGAATCGGATTGTTACTTGTGATGAGAAATGGATCCTATATGACAATACCAGACGTTCATCGCAGTGGTTGGATCAAGATGAACCACCAAAACATTGTGCGAAAAAAAATCTTCGTCAAAAGAAGCTTATGGTGTCCGTTTAGTGGTCCAACGCAGGTGTCATCCATCACATCTTCATGAAACCTGGTGAATCGATTACGGCTGATGTCTACTGCCGACAACTGACCGAAATGATGAGGCAACTGACGATTAAGCAGCCAAGATTAGTCAATCGAAGCGCACCGCTATTGTTGCACGACAACGCTCGGCCACACACCGCACAAGTCACCTTGGCCAAGCTACAGGAGTTGGAATTGGAAACTCTTCGTCATCCACCGTATTCACCCGACTTAGCACCCACTGATTACCATTTCTTTCAAAATTTGGATAACTTCTTGGTAGGGAAAACATTCAACTCCGACGAGGCTGTCAAAGCTGCCTTCCAAGAGTTTATCGACTCCCGGCCTGCAGGCTTTTACAGCAGGGGAATCAATGAACTTCCCGTTAAATGGCAGAAGTGTATTGATAATGGTGGTGCATATTTCGATTGACAATAAAAACATTTCATATGAAAAAAAAATGACTAAAGTTTCAATTCAATTCTACTCATTTCATACTACACGACCTAATAATATAACAAAATAACTTAAATTTACCTTGTGCCACCTTAAATAGATCATTGATAAACCGCTCAAACAAGTTCGCTGCCGCCAAATCACAATCATGGTTAACGTAAATATCCACTACTGACTGGAAATCGCCACAAATCTTCGTCAAAGCCTGGATCACCATCGACCCACTTATGTTCAAACGACGAGTTTGATGTTTCTAAGATGCTCAGGAAAATTTCTTTGAAAAACATCTCAATATGCATGTTCAGGTACAACTTGAAGTTGGAAAATAAGGCCAAAAATATGGCTAGAGGCAGCTTGAACACTGTGGAAATCGAACTGACACCATTCTTGCTCAGAACCACGCAAAGGTACCGTTTCATCTCGGTGATGAACATTTCGTTTGACCGAAAAACCGGACCCACATTTTGTAATATCGACAAAAGCAGCTGCAAAGATAGAATTTTGGATCTGAGTTCGTGAAATTTTGGGTCTAAAGTGCCCTCAGAGAGCGGTGTCATAGATAGTTTGCATAAGGATCGGGATACTAGGATAGCATCTTTTTGAAGTATGTGAGTGAATTTGACAGTAATTGCAGAATCGTTCTCGCTGTTTGTTGTGGGGCTCTCCAGCGAAGAAATTCTGAAAAAAAGTACTTGAGTATTATAAATTTTTGTTGGATTTCTGGAATCTTATTACCTGAAATGATTGAAGACGACACGCTCTTAGTTTCTTCTATAGAATTAACAGATATAGTAGATCTCGAGGTATTTAGCCTACTGTCCACATCCACAATAACGTCATCAATGATCCTGTCCAAAATTTCGACAGCTATTTTCGCAACCTCCTGAAGATGCTAATCCGCTACGCCATCTTTATTATTCTCAGAAGCATCACCGACTTTTTCTCCTTCTTCTATGTTTCCAGAGCCTTCTTTTGCGAATTTCGCCTCTCCATTAGTTATCACAGGGTTTATGGTAAATTCTGAAAAGCATATTGATAGAGATTTTTTTTCTTTACTTGAAACTTAAAACAATTACTTTCATAAGTGCGTATCAGTGTATTGAAGTGCTCTCTCAGTATTTGCCAGATTTTGACCACTGCAAACAGATTCTACCCATGTTGTAATAAGGAATTTCCACTATTTTCTGAAAGGAGAACATCCGAGGGTGTCCCGGATGAGTTAGTTCGCCTAGAGATACTTGACAGAGGGTTTTGACGAAATCTATTATGGCATCGCCATCGAGGCGGGTTGATCCAGTTTGCTGTCACCACAGCACTTTGGAAACTAGTTTGACCTGAAAAATGAAATTTATACATTGAAGGATGGCACAGTGAGGTACATTATCAAAATTAGAGAGTACATGGTATTAAAAATGCTTCATCTCAATGTAATATTTACAGCAACAAAAGATTTACCTATTCAGTCCTTGTAACTAGGATCAGGGAATCTGTAATCTGACCCAGACAAAAATTCAGAACTGGCTCCCGTACCAATAAGTTTCTCCAACTGCCATATATTTTAATAGAAGACACAATGATTAAAGTTCGTTATTGACTTGTTTAATTAGCTATAACCGTTTTCATGAGAATAAGAAACAATGTTAGAGAAGGAAATATAGTGGGAGACTCAGCGAGGCCTCTACCCTGAGACCAGTAAAAGGCCTTAGTATTTACTACACATTTTGTATAATTCAATCTCCCAAAAAAACTGTTTATAGGGAGTCTGGAACGGAAACGGAGTCCATCTTTAGTATAGAGACACTAACTGCTTCCCTATCGTGTTTTTCCATTCTCAGTTTTTCTAAAGGTAATGGGTATGTTTCCCAAAGGAAACCTAAGATTCGCCATTCTATTTCATGTAAATAATTTTCGGGGATGCAACAAATTTGTTCAGTGGAGAAAAATGGATGCGCAGCTTCGCACATTCTGGAATATAATTTTGACGCCGCATCCGCAAACCTAACGACAGTGAAGCCCCATGATTTGAGAGACTCTTGATGTTGACTTGCAAATTCCCTAAACTGGTGGTATCTTGAGCTGAGCGTGCGGTCAAAATTTTTTAATTGGGTTTCATTCAGGAAACCTCTCACTGTTATATGTTTGTTCTGTTCAAATATCTCCCAATTTTTCCTTCTCTAAAAGATAACAAGGTTAATTAAATTAATTCACAACAATTAAAGTCACATAAACTTACAATCTCACTGTCCAATTTTTCTAATTTTATTTCATACATCTGGATGGTAATTTGTAGTTCTTTTTTGAGAAGTTGAATTTCGGCATCTTTTCGGACCTTCTGGAGTTCGGCATCGTTTAGGATCTTCTGGAGTTCGGCATCGTTTAGGATCTTCTGGAGTTCGGCATCGTTTAGGACCTTCTGGAGTTCGGCATCTTTTTGCAGTTTCTGGAGTTCGGCATCTTTTTGCAGTTTCTGGAGTTCGGCATCTTTTTGCAGTTTCTGGAGTTCGGCATCTTTTTGCAGTTCCTGGAGTTCGACATCTTTTTGCAGTTTTTGGATTTCTAAATCTTTTTTTAGTAATGAGTTTTCATAAATTAATTTCTCCATGTGCCGAAATTCATCAACTAACTGCGCAGTAGTTTTTTGTAACGCACCTTCCTGAAAACACATTACATTACATTATTTGTATGCATTATTTGCATGTATTTTTTTTTCTCAGCAACTACAGAACGATTTGCTAAAATGATTAGAAATAATAAGAATTATTTATATGATGCATTTTATAATTATTTAACCCTAGCAACAATAGAATTTAAATGACTTGCATATTAAATTAAGGATTTTCACACTTCATTTAAAATGTCATATTTTAAACGCGGTTGGTCCTTTTTTAATAAAATTGTACATTAGGGGGTTTTTGGCGTTACTCTCTCATTAAATGAAAAAAAAATTGCCGTTAAAATTACCCTAATAGTTTTTTCCTTAAAATTGACACCTATTTTTTAGTATAAAAACATACGTCAATGGTAAAACGAAATGATCTTGACCAAATCAAAATCGCAATTTAAAGGTGACTCAAACTTGAAACAAATCGCGTAAGCGATTCATGAAATACGATTGTGGCTGCATGAATCGTGAGACACGCTGTATATAGAACATTTTCTTAGACTATAACATTATACACAGTTGCATTAAAAAATTTGTTAAATTGTCTCATATTCTGGTTTCAATTTTCGACGCTGCCTCTAAGTACTAGCGTTACCATATGGCACACCAGGTAAATCCTAAGAAAATATTGAATTTAAAATATTTATTCACTTATTTAGTTGTAGTTTATTCATAATGGTACCATTTGATACTGTAGGATATCGGCTTTAGCAAATAACACAATTATATAGTTTTATATGATCTATTATCTGCTAAGACCACTTGGAAAGCAAGCCCAAGATGCACTACTATACCATTTTGTATCATCCCTATATGTAAACCATACGACCCCAATAAGGGGACATTAGACCCGTCAACATCACCTTAAATCTCATAGATAGTGTCTATCCTCCACTTTAAATCTAAATATAATAAATCTAAACCTTTATCTTAGTTATAATATTAGTTGAGTTTTTGTGGACTTTAGTAGCTTTAGTGTCCATAACTCAACAGATATCCAAAAATTTCATTATTTTGATTAACTAAAAACTCTGTCTTTGATACCTTAAATAAACGAGCTGTAAGCCTACCATAACTATTATTTTGAATATGAAATATGAAATATGAAATAAAGTTTAATAATTTCAACTCGTTCTGGAATAAAATAAAATATTTTTTACAGTAAAATTGAAATAATTTCAAAAGCAACCAAGCTAAAGGCATGCACAGATTAATTTTATTTTTACCACAAAAAATGCAAAGGATAAAAAAGATTTTTTTTGTCCTGATGGAGATCTTGGTTTTAGTGTCCTTGAAACCACAAATCGTTAGTGAAATAAAATCTAGGTGTCTGTTTCATTAATACCAAAATTACAGGGTTGAGGTTCCTAAAATGGTTTATGCATTAACTGTTCAAGTAAAATCCAACAAATAGGACATCATTAGCAAGATAAGTGTGTGCCCTTTAAAAGGATTTATCACTCAACCCCACTTCCCATTTGAAATTTTAGGGGTGATATTGTCTTCCGCCGGGGGACTGAATATGTGGGTTAGAATTCATGCTTAAAATGTGTCCCTCTCCGAAGCAAAATCGACGTGTTCCCAGCATTTGTGTTTTAAATTGCACAAAAGAAGACAAAGTAAGGTGCATATTTTTCATTGGACCACTCTGTATAACCATATTAATTATGGTATTTTCTCAACTCAGTGCGATAAATATTTAAGAAAATACTTTAACTAAAGTTACTAAAAACGGTTAATACTCACCCAACGTTCACTCTTCCAAGACGAAACTAAAGAACTAAACCCACAAACTAAACGTATGATCGTCGATATTGTACGACCTTGACAACTGATGGCGTTGTTGGGTTTAGAGGTGTGTTTACAAATACCGACTTGGCGTCGATACGGTGATGCGTGTAGCTGGAGCTAACGGGGTAACCAAATAACCCGTTCCTGAATGAACACACTGGAGGCATCAGTATTCTATCCAACGAAGAAACTGATCCTGGACATAAGATACGTGTTTTTCTACGTAACCACTTTATTAACACTGGACTATTTATTTACACTAAAATTATATGGTCATTTTACATATGAACTTATAACACATGTACCACGTGTATAAACAAAAACCATATCACCCTCCAGAATTTAGCACCTTCAGCATCTTTTTATTATATAAAGTCAGGTATTTAGCATAGGATTATTATTATTGTAATAATCATCAGTTAATCTAATTGCTAGTATATCGAGTACAAAATCTTGCCATTTATTGTAACTTTTATTTTATTTTTGAAGTAAATAAATTTTTTTTTAGAAGTTTTCTTTTAATGAAAACTTAACTCTAATATCACAGCTTTGTATAATAATACTAAGGGTGATGCACTTAGTACTTTATCTTAAGAAAGCTTAGAATTATGGAGATATTCCGAATCGAAGGAGCAGACGAGAAAGAAAAAGTTTCAGGGTGTCGTTTGCTTTTTAAAGGCGAACGAACCTTTTCTGTACTTCCGGTACTGGATACCAGTCAAGGGCAATTTGAGTATGTGTCACTTATCGGTGCAAGTTCAGGAGTGAACAGCTTTCGAGTAAGGAATGCACTACAAGGCCGACGCACCTCAATTTGTAAACTGTATCGAATGACAAGCTTGCAAAATATACCTGTCTCTTTTTATACAGTAGCAATAAAGGAGGGAACACATAGCCTGAATTATTCTTTCACATTGCCTTTCTAACACTAATGAAGTTAGATTTTATTTAAAATGTTTATGTTATAATTTCACAATTTTTCTAAAGAATTTTTCGTATCCAAAATGTTACAAAAGTAAAAAATGCGTATAGTACTTCGCACAGTAAACAGTGTCTTCCTTCAGAATCCTTTGCCCCTAACCGATGTAAACCGTCAAATATGTCTCCCCCTTCGCCTGCAAATCCGGTTTAGAAAGAGTTCCAAAGACAGTGTCTCCTCCCTATTTACCCCCATTCAAGTAAAGCCCAATCCCGATGATATTAATGTGAGAGCAGAGCTCACTGACAATCTTAACAAGGCAGATTTGTTGAAAATTTTAAACAAGTTTTTCCAGAATCCCTCCATCGAGCACTCATTAGCAGAAAATGGGTTAGACAGTGAATTCTTCGTCTTCGTATTGGTGTAATATAGTTTCATTGTAGATTACCTTCAACACCAAGCATATGTTAGTTTTCGAAGATATTGCCTAGACGCATCAGATCTGCTTGTTGATTTACATGTAGTAGTAAGTGATATTCTACAGGGCGCACGGAATCATACCGACATTTTCCCTTATTTCTTGCGACATGCCAAACAAATGTTCCCACATTTGGAATGTATGGATGATTTGAAAAAGATCTCAGATCTGTGGTAACTAACATTTGAGTTATTAGTCCTGCTAAGTTATGTAGGAGCATAATTTTCCATATTTGCTTTCAGTAAAACTGCTTTACTAAACTTTCCTTTATTGATTATTATGTACAGATCTCCTGCTAATTGGTACCCTGAAACCAGATTTATAAACAGGAAAATTATCCTTCATGCAGGCCCCACCAACTTAGGCAAGACTTACCATGCCTTTGAATGCTTTATTACAGCAAAATCGGGCGTTTATTGTGGGCCTTTAAAGCTATTGGCCTCAGAAGTTTCTAGCAAATGCAATGACAGAGTTTGTAAGTATTGAAGAATATCTCAGGTTTTAAGGAACCCCATGTGACCTGGTCACAGGAGAAGAGAGAAAATTTGCAGATCCAGCTAAAAATTCCTCAGCCCAAGTTTCTTGTGCAGTTAAAATGACCTTAGTAAACACTCCTTGTAAGTATGGGAATTTTGAATTGTCCCAATTTCTTACTTTAACAGTTTTTGCTTCTACAGCTTGCCAGTTTACTTTCTTGTTTGCTTGCAAAAGTTTTATTTGAAATTCTGAAGTTGACATCTGAACCAGAAGAAGTTGAGTTAAAAAAATATGTCAAATGTGTCGTCAAATATTACAAAAATGGGAAGAAAATAACAACTTTACGAATTTGGTCTTATTTACTGACGCAGCTTCATTTACACGAGATGGGATTATGAATTTACATAATACACACCGATGGGCGAATAAAAATCCTCAGGCCATCGTAGAGTTAAAGCATCAGCGAAAATTTACTGTAAATGTGTGGGCCGGAATTATAGGAAATTTTCTTTTGGGACCTTATTTTTTTGATGAAACACTAAATGGTGCAATGTATTTACATTTTCTTACAAATAACCTTCCAGTCCTATTAGAAGAAGTTCCTTTAGAAACCAGATTAAATATGTGGCTATTACAAGACTGAGCACCACCACATTTTAGTGTAGCTGTACGTGCCCATCTAAACAATACCTTTCCGAACAGATGGATTGGTAGAAATGAGCCGTTGTCTTGGGCACCACGGTCACCTGACTTAAATCCGTTGGACTTTTATTTTTGGAACCATATAAAATCACTAGTGTACAATGAGCCGATCAATAACGTTGAACAACTACACTTTAAAATTAAAAATGGATTTAACCCATCTTGTCCCAAGCATCGAAAAATTTAAAAAAACGAATTTTTTGTTTGTAAATATTTATTTTGTTACATTTAAGAATATATTACATATGTCAAAAAAACTGGAAAAAAATTATGTACAAAAAAAAAATACTGGTGCGTAAACGAACCATTGGGAATACATATGAAATACTGTTTTGGGACACATAAGGATACTACAAATAATTTTAACGAAAATTTATACCATAATGTTACAATCTTACATAAAATAACTAAAATTGAATTATTTTGTACATAAAACTTTATTTCATATAAAAAACAGCATAATATTTCATGGTGCATTAACGCAATTGGTAACAGACGGTTTCATTTTTGATGATACTGTGCAAAGCACGAATTATGTAAATGTACTATCGGCCACAAAAGTGGTCGACCAGTTTCAAATCAAAATCGCTTGCGGTACTGTGGGTCGGATACCTTTTTTGTCACACTTGACCTATATTACTTTTTGTTGGATCCCCCTTTTTGCGCAAAAACATGTATTGCTGGCCCAATTCATTGAGACAATTTTATTTTTTGGTATTTTCTCAATTCATCGTTCAGCTGCAATGCCACCAAGTCTGAGCGATAATATTAAAAATAATATAGTACTTTTGTATGAACAAGGGCGTAATATTTCCGAAATTAGTCGAGAGTTGAATATTAGGGTACGTAATCACATTGTCTTTTTTCAATTAAGGCAACTTTGTCACTGGCTTAAATTTGGGGACGTTTTTTTGTTTATATTGTTACTTCTGACAAGAAATTCATTTTGAGTTGAGCGAAAAGTCTGTGAGATGTCGGCTGTGTTATACAGGGTGACTCTAAAGAGGGTCTTCATAATCGGCGATCAGCAATGAAACTTGCTCTGACAGAGCAACATAAACAGGCCCGCTTAGCATTTTCCCAAGAGTATTTAAATTTCGATTGGGCAAATGCTATTTTTGCTGACGAAAAAACTTTTTGGTCAAGCGAAAACGGCAGGCTACATTTATGGCGACCTCATAATACTCGGTACGATGAACGCTATATTGTATCGAACAGAAGGTCCGGCCGAATACGGGTTAACTTCTATGGGTGGATGTCTGCTGATGGTCCCAGCGAACTGGCAAGTTTTGAAACAAGGGCGAATTCTATTGAGTACGTTCGGATGCTCGACGAAGTTATGCTTCCTTCTGATCGTACTTTGTATCCTGTGGCAGTAATGTCTGTCATCAATTATGTTGATGACAACTCTAGGATACATCGCGCAAACATCGTGAAGGACTGGTATCACGAGCATCCAGACATAAATAATCTTCCCTGGCCTGCATATTCACCAGACCTAAACCCCATAGAAAATTTATGGGGCCTAATGGTTCAAAGGTGGCACAATAATAATGAACGTACTACCGAAGATTTGGTGGCACATTGCAACCAAATCTGGAATGCGGTTAGAGGTTCACCCTTGTGTCAAAACCCTGTGGGTTTAATGGGCCGGAGGCTACAAGACGTCATCGACGCCAATGGGGGAGTAACCCGCTATTAGAATTGTTTATTTTTTATTTATATAAATTTTAAGTTTATTTTCTCTGAATCGTACTGTATTTCCGAAAAAAATGTGTCTTGAAATTTTTTCTTTTAACGTACGCATTACAAAAAACGCCGTTTATCTCATCTTTTGTCTAAAGAACTTTTGCGACATAGAAATCACTACTACATCCTAATTCCCAGCAAAATATTATTGTTAATAAAAGTCTTGAAGTTTAGTAAGTTGTTCTACAGTGTTTTGTAAATTGTTGGTCTTGTTTATAATTGAATTTAACATTTATTTTTTTAGTTTTCATCTTAAACAATTATATAGCCATATCAACTTGTTCAATTTACAAAATTCAATGTTAATATAGTGATGTTTTCATACAATTACTAACCGAATTGATTTATTTGAAATTAACAGCCTGAAAATATCCTTGCAAACTTGATATTAGATGTAAAATTCTAAATTTATTCGCTCGACACAACGTTTTTGTTGTGGATCATTTTTTGTGAACTGATAAGGCGCCTTCGCTCGGAATACGAATTATATGACCATTTCCATAGGTAATAACACATGCCGCGCGTATAAATCATAACACGTTCCAGATTCAGCATCTTCAGCATTTTTATTATATAAAAGCACATTCCATTGGCATTAGAATTAATCATAATTCAGAAGCTCATCCGTGACGTTGTTTCTAGAACCACCATATAATTTTTCAAATATAATCTATATTATTAAATTGTGTTTTTAAAAAGTGAAGTCACTAGGGAGTTAATATAACTGGCGCAGTCGTTCGGATCCTTTCGGTGCACCAATAAAATCGGAAGTTCGGGTGTTCGAGTAGTTACAAGAGAAATTCGTAATATTTTCGTGATCCCGGCAACTCCCGAAAGGCAGCACTTTCTGTATCAACAGTTCAGAAAGGATTAATACAACACGAACCTGGTAATACTGGCCACCATCGTTTTTGGAAAATCCCACAGCGAGGTAACCAGCAGGACATAGTGACAACCGCTAGTGACCACTGCAACCACAATCTGGACAACGTACATCCCCTGCACAAAATTGGCAGAATAGAACTAAAGAAGAAGCTCTGTAAGTTAAGAACTTTAATTCCTAAATTCTGAATGTATAGGTTATCCCAGACTAGTTAATGAAAAAGTTTAAGAAACATAATTTAAGTGATATTACTTATCCGCGCATACGAAACAACTCTGAAGCCAGTACTAATTCCCTTACGGAATATCATATTGATCAACTTTATAGTGAAATATCGCTTCATACTTGTATCACAGATTCTTGTCTTAATAATATAAATATGGCTGATGCTTTGAGGTCCACGGTTACACTATTAAAAACTTTTGACGGAACTTCCGCCAAACTGGAATCATTTATCACCCAAATCGATACATTTCATGCAAGATACTTTAATAATGACGTTTCACAGCAGGAGTATGTATTATTGGCAATAAGATCAAAAATTTTAGAACAAGCTGAAGATTTCCTTTTAACAAGACCCGACTTAATAAGTTGGAATGATATTAAAACAGCACTCAGGCAAAAATTTAGCGATCCGGTAACAAGGGCTAATCTTCAACAACAGCTGATCTTTTTATCCAAAAAAAATGAAACAACTCAAGACTATATCTTTAAACTCAATGCCTTAGTCACTCAAATCAACGCAAAAATTTGTTCGGAAGTTGCAAATGCGGAAGCGCGTCAAATTCTCATTGCCCAAACCGAATTAACCGCCACACAGAACCTCCTAGCAAATATTCCCAATGAATTGCGTACATTGTTAATAGTTCAAAATCCCCAAAATCTTGATCAAGCCACAGATATCATCACTAATTATGAAATTTTGATGAGCCAGAATAGTTTCAAAAGCAATTATTTGTCTCAAAATAAATCTACACCTCACAATCCAATTAGACCAAATTTAATTAATACACAGAATTTTAGAAGTTCAAACGCGCAAAACAATTTTAGAAATTCCCCAAAACCAATGAATTCTTATTCTTCAAATCCCCCACCAGTAAATCGACCATCTCAGTCTCAAACCCAACAAAAATTTATTCCACGAAACCAATTCCCGAATTACAGGAATCAACGTCCGAATGTTAATAGACAGTACCCCCAACCAATGTCAGGAGTAAGTTCTTATGTGCCACAGACTCATAAGAGTTTTGTTCAAAATAGAGGACAACAAAATCCCTTTCAACGCCAATTTCGGCAACCATTTCTTCCGACCCAACCAAAGTATACGTTTCAGGAATTGACTCATCTGGAAGATAACCAGGAATCCGATTTCGAAAATTTCAGTCCAGATAATAATTACCAAACCCCTAAAGAGAAATCTACTGACTTACTTGACGAACTGGAAAATTTTCAAATAGCAGCCTCGACTCACACAAGTTACGGATAGACATAAACAGTCTCCAGGTCAATAAACTACCTTACATCGAAATCCCTACTCATCAAATTAAGCTGTTAATTGACACAGGTTCACATGCATCCCTCCTAAGACCCTCATTAGCAGAAGAATTATTCCCTGATAAAATAAGACCCTATACGAGTACTCTACAAACTTGCACCGGTACAAAGAAAACCACTCAAAAAGCAAAAGCATCAAAAGGCAAAAATCGCTTTACTCTCATGTTATGGAATATTGGAAGTTATTGATTTTGTCCTATACCCCTTCCATGAATTCTATGATGGAATTTTAGGAATAAAAGACCTCTGCAGATTAAAACTCGATATAGATCTCAAAAATCAGTTATTAAAAAATAATTATTTAGAAATCCCTTTCAAATATAGACAAAATTTCGAACATCATAAGATTGAAATCCCACCTCGAACTTTACAAAAAACACTTGTCAAAACAACATTGCCAAATGATTCAACGTGGATAGTAAACCACTTTTGTAATAAGGATATTGAAATACAACCTACCTTGATAACAGTTCATAATCAGAGTTATGTCGTAGACATCCTTAATTATTCAAATAAACACGTTACTATTGAATATGATATAGGTGATAATTTACCGCTAGAACCCATAGAAGTGAACAATTATGAATTTTTTTATTGGGAAACGAAAGGTAAAATCCAGAACCCTGTTAAATCGGAAAATATGAATAAATATTTAAAATCCCTTATAAGACATGAGCATTTAAATTCTGAGGAACAAACTCAACTTTTCAAACTATTAAACTCATACCAACAAGTTCTGTACAAACCAGGAGACACTTTAACTTTCTCTAGTCAAGTAAAACATGTTATAAATACTACAGATGAGATACCGGTGCATACAAAAAATTACCGCTATCCATATGTTCAAAAGGAAGTGATTAAAAGCCAAATTAGTCAAATGCTACAAGATGGAATTATCCAGCCCTCTCATTCTCCTTGGAGTTCGCCAGTCTGGATAGTACCAAAGAAGATGGACGCCTCAGGCAAAAGAAAATGGAGAATAGTTATCGATTACCGAAAATTGAACGAGAAAACCATAGATGATAGATATCCGTTGCCTAACATCACCGAAATTTCAGATAAACTAGGAAGAAGCCAATACTTCTCTACGTTAGATCTTGCTAGCGGGTTTCATCAAATAGAAATGGACCCAAAGAGCATACCCAAAACAGCTTTTAATGTAGAAAACGGGCACTACGAGTTTACACGTATGCCATTTGGACTAAAAAATGTTCCGTCAACGTTTCAACGCGCAATGGACAACGTTCTCCGCGGTTTGCAAGGAAAAATTTGCCTAGTGTATATGGATGACATAATCATCTATTCTACTAGTCTTCAAGAGCACATAACTTCATTAAAAACAGTTTTTGACCGACTCAATAATTATAATATGAAAATACAACTGGACAAATCCGAATTTCTCCAAAAAACGGTAGAATTCCTAGGCCATATCATCACTCCCGACGGTATAAAACCCAATCCCAAGAAAATCAGTGCAATAAAAAACTTTAAAACCCCAAGTACATCTAAAGAAATAAAATCATTCCTTGGACTTGTAGGTTATTACCGAAAATTCATCAAAAATTTCGCCAAATTAACTAAACCCCTAACCCAATGTTTAAAGAAGGGCGCAAAAATTATTCATGATAAACCATTCTTAGACTCATTTAACCTTTGTAAAGATCTCCTAACCAATGACCCCATACTTCAATACCCTGACTTCAAAAAACCCTTTGTTTTGACAACAGATGCCTCTGACTATGCCATAGGAGCCGTATTGTCGCAAGGAGCTATAGGGAAAGACCTACCTATCTCATTCGCAAGTCGAACACTCAATCCGGCGGAATGTAATTATTCTACAATTGAAAAAGAGCTTTTAGCCATCGTCTGGGCTACGAAATATTTCAGGCCATATCTCTTTGGTAGGAAATTCACGATCGTAACTGATCATAAACCTCTTCAGTGGTTATTTTCACTTAAAGAACCTAATTCAAAATTAGTACGTTGGCGATTAAAGTTACAGGAATATGATTACGAAATCCATTACAAAAAAGGAAAACAAAACTTAAATGCAGATGCTCTTTCTCGCCCCCCTAGAGAAGTAAACCCAATGGAAGAAATAGAACCTCCATTGACACATGCTTCAGGAGTAGCAGAAACAAAGAAAAACCCTGAGGATCAGTATTTATGGCATGAAAAAATCAAACACTTCTTTGAATCTCAAGAAAATTTACCTGAAAGACCCCTGTTTAATAAGCCACGCAAGAAAATAGCATGCCCTCAGAGCCTAGCTAAACCTAAAATTAAAATTTTATCAGACATACAAGTTAAACCCCCAAAGGAAAACCCTACAATACAACAACCAATTGAGAAAAATGTTTCAAACAGTTCAAGCACATTGACCGCCAAGGAATCTAAAAGTAGTGAAACAGAAACCATTCACACATCACTTGAAAATCCCATTCTAGGAGCCCCTTACGTATATAAGTGCGTCAATGCATACAAAAATCAGATTATATTTAAATGGACTACAAAAGAAACCCCATACACTACTACCCAAAAATTATTCAACACGAAACAAAGAAAAATAATCTTTATTAATGAAACTCCAATAACGGAAGAAATTCAAAAAATTCTCATAGAACAATTGCCACCAAATACCTATTGTTTACATTTTCCTCAAAAGGAATTAGAACCCTTGATAATTAAAATTTTTCAGGAAACCTTTACAAATAACGCTCATACACTAGTCATATCCAATACCTTATTAGAAGATGTAACGGATCCCGATGAACAGAGAGAAGTAATCGAGAGATACCATACGACAAAGACGTCACATCGAGGTATAAGTGAAAACATCACGAACATCAAGCAAAGATATTATTGGCCTAACCTGGAAAAAGACGTTATAAACTACATTAACACATGCGAAACCTGCCAAAAAACCAAGTACGATAGACATCCTCACAAGATCATATATAAACCTACACCAACCGGCAATAAACCATTCGAACATCTTTATATGGACACATATTCGGTTTCACATCAGAAATATTTAACTATAATAGATAATTTTTCTAAATTCGCAGCGGCCTACCCCACAAGTGAAACTTCTATCGAAGTTTGTCAAAATCTAATTAACTTCTTTGCGCATCACGGTACACCCTCTAAAATAACGATGGATAATGCGAAGATATTCAAGAGTTTTCTGATCCAAGACCTTTGTAAAACATATAAAATCGAACTGCACTACACTACACCATATAACCCAAATTCAAATTCCCCGATAGAAAGATTCCATTCGACTCTCAAGGAAAGTCTCATTGCCCTCCGTGATACTCATCGATCTAAAACTATCTCAGAACTAGTAAATCTTGCCGTACTGAACTACAATAATAGCATTCACTCGTCCCATGATTATACCCCTTTTCAAATCATGAAAGGCAATCTCAATTATCAACTTAATTTTGAAAAGAACCTTAACCAATTACAAACAGATTATATATATGAATTATCCAATATTTTCAAAGAACTAAACAACTCAATTAACTTAAAACTAAATGCAAAAAAAGCCAATGTGTTAGCTAAGCTTAACAGAAATCGGGAAGACGATCCTGAAATAGCAGTAGGAACTAAACAATTAATAAATACCCCTAAAAAATTACCAGATAAATTACGACCCAAATACGCAGTAGTCACTTTTCAAAATCAAAGACATCCAAAAGACATTAAACGAAAATGTTTTCAGAAAAATGAAGATGAAAATTATCCTAGTACTTCTACCGGTATTCGCTAGGACCCAGTACCAAATTGAGGAGATCATCAACCCCCTCCTACCACTGGACATAGGACCGACTTATATCATTGACAACTTACATCATGTATACTATCACATAAATCTGACAAATATTCGTAATTGTCTAAAATCAACTAAGCAAACCCTTCTTTTACTAAACGCAACCCTGCACGTAACGGAAACAAATCATAATGCACCGTTAGAAACAAGACTCAATAATTTGTTAATTCAAATTAACCTAATGGAAATGTTTATTAAACATTATTCAATGCCATTAAATAGAACTAAAAGAGGACTCGTCAATTTAGTAGGAAAAATCCAAAAATATCTGTATGGAACTCTTGATTCTGACGATGGAGAGCGTTATGATTCCTATATCAAAACGCTTCAAACAAATCAAAAAATTGTGCAACAAGATATCGCATCAACGCAAACTATACTTAAACGATTAAGCAAGGACGTTGATACACAGCTGACTACTATCTTGGAAAACCAGCATACCTTGCAGGAACGCGTCACTAACCTTACTCAATTAGCACAAGCATCGTCAGTAGCCATTCATTTTATTATACTCCTCGACAATTTAGACAGTAATCTTCAAATTATTAACAATATCTGCGAAAACGTACAAACTGCAATAGATTTTGCAAAAGTAAATGTCCTACATCACAGCATCTTTAAATACAGAGAATTGAAATTACTTTTAAAACATTTCAAGCCTGAAACTAAGATCCCCTTTGATAACTTTATTAGTTATTATGAAATAGCCCATGCTGACGTGACCATAAAACACGATCTGGTCATATTTCATATATCAATTCCTCTAGTAACAGGCGAACCCTATGCTCTTTACCAACTTTATTCGATACCCCTCAACAACCACATAATGGCAATATCAAATCCTTATCTTGTACGCTCTAAAAATAATTCCTTCAATCTAAAAAATAAATGTCCTAAAATAGAAGGCTTATTCCTTTGCAATCAAAATATCCTGCATACGGATGAGCAATGCATTATAGAAACGATCAAGCTCACAAATCATTGCCCTATGACACCAATAATCTATAACAAATCATCTGTCACCCAACTGACGGACAACTCGATTCTTGTAATTCCAGCCTCTCATGAAATTGTGGAATTCCACTGTCCAAATCAGCAGACTATAGAAACCCTTAGACAAGCATCCCTTATAATCCCTGCAGAATGTCAAACCAAAATTATGAACAAAACCTATGCAATTCAAAAGCCTGAGATAATTACTTTGCGTTTGAAATTACCAGCAATTCATATTAATGAAGATTTAAAGAAAAAAATTGAACCTCTGAATCTCAAAGAAGTCAATCTGGACAGTCTGCATAAGGACCTAGAAATTGCGAAACAATTAACAATGCACCAACTTAAGGACTTTAATGTAATAAATACCAGCATATCTGTTAGTTCTGTAATTATTGTGATTATTGTATTCACTATTTTAGGAATCATTTGTTATTATTACTATTATAGACCTAAGAAAACTGTAAAAATGGCCATAGAATTAGCACCTCTCGAAAATAAACCCTTATTTTCTCAAACCTAAGGAGGGAGGAATTATATGACCATTTCCATAGGTAATAACACATGCCGCGCGTGTAAATCATAACACGTTCCAGATTCAGCATCTTCAGCATTTTTATTATATAAAAGCACATTCCATTGGCATTAGAATTAATCATAATTCAGAAGCTCATCCGTGACGTTGTTTCTAGAACCACCATATAATTTTTCAAATATAATCTATTAGGTTGTTCGGAAAGTAATTTCGTTTTTTCCCGACAGAGGATTTAATGGTATTTTTTTGCACTTAACCTCACACTTAAGCCATATAATTTTTATATGCTTTGAGAGCTCATATAACAAGGCTTGTGTGTGAAACATTTCAATTAATTCTACGCAGTAGTTTTTGGTTGGTGCCCTTTTAAATATGGAGAGCGATAAGCAGCATTTTCGACATATCCTACTGTTTTACTACAGAAAGGGTAAAAATGCTGTTCAAGCCAGAAAGAAATTGACCGATGTGTATGGAGAAGGTGTGTTGACAGTACGCCAGTGTCAGAACTGGTTCTCTAAATTTCGATCTGGCAATTTTGATGTCGAAGATGCACCACGTTCGGGAAGGCCGGTTGAAGCTGATAAAGACGCCATAAAGGCATTAGTTGATGCGAACCGTCGAATAACAACACGTGAGATCGGATTGAAGTTAAATTTATCGAATTCAACAGTTTATGACCACTTGAAAGGTCTGGGATTATCCTCGAAGCTCGATATATGGGTTCCCCATGTTCTCACAGAGAGAAATCTGTGTCGCCGCATTGACGTCTGCGATTCGCTTCTCAAACGTGACAAAAATGATCCGTTTTTGAAGCGCATCATTACTGGGGACGAAAAATGGGTTGTATACAACAACGTCAAACGCAAGAGGTCATGGAGCAAAAAAGATGAATCGACTCAAACCATTTCCAAAGCCGATATTCACCAAAAAAAGGTGATGCTGTCTGTTTGGTGGGATTTTAAAGGAATCGTTTTTTTTGAGCTTTTACCGGATAACACAACGATTAATTCGGAAGTCTACTGCCAGCAGCTGGACAAACTGAAGGATGCACTTCAACAGAAAAGACCCGAACTAATCAACAGAAAAGGTGTAGTGTTTCACCAAGACAACGCGAGACCTCACACAAGTTTGGTCACTCGCCAAAAGCTTTTACAGCTTGAATGGGACACAATGCCACACCCACCATATTCTCCAGACCTGGCACCATCGGATTATTATTTGTTCCGGTCACTCCAAAATTTTTTAGACGGTAAAACTTTCATCTCAAATGATGAGGTCAAAAACCACCTCGATCAGTTTTTTGCCAGCAAAGACAAAAAATTTTATGAGCGTGGAATTATGCTACTACCAGAAAGATGGCAAAAGGTGTTGGACCAGAACGGCCAATATATAATTTAATAAAGCATTTGTTTATTATACGAAAACTGTCATTCATTTTCACATAAAAAAACGAAATTACTTTCCGAACAACCTGATATATTATTAAATTGTGTTTTTAAAAAGTGAAGTCACTAGGGAGTTAATATAACTCGTGTATGCACGTGTTCATATTAAAATTTTGTATAACTATTTATACACTGCTCAAAACAATTAGGAGATATTGCAAAATAAGCCTAAAAATTTTTTTTTGTTACAGGAAATACTCCAAAACAAGTTTTTATTTGCATGTTAAGTTTTCTTGAGCATAGTAAAAGTGTTTTATACTGTACAGGCTTATTTTGACCTCTGGAGACAATATTTTATAAAAATGTGTACAGTTGTGTATTAAAAGGTCATGGTTTATAAAGGTAAATAAAACTTTCTGTTTATTAATTTGATAAAAAAACTAAATTTCAGTAATGAGTATGATCTCTTGCTGCTAAGAAAGCTTGGCACTTTGATGGCATTGACTCAATCAAGTTATTGAAGATTGCTTGGGGAATTTCATTCCATTCTTCAATTAGGGCATTTCGAAGATCTGGAATGGTTCCGGGTGGCAAATTTCTACTGGCAACACGTCGTCCTAAAGTACCCCAAGCATGTTCAATTGGATTTTCATCCGGAGAATTGGCAGGTCATACCATTCTCTCTATATTTATTTTTTCCAACCAGTTGTTCATGATGTTACCACGATGTGGACGAGCATTATCGTCCATAAAAATAAACTGATTGCCTATTGCCGCAGCATAAAGCATTACAATAGGTTGTAGAATTTCATGAAGATACCTATGGGCATTTAAAGGACTATTGTCGATGAAATACAGATCTGTATGTTCATCAAAACGAATTCCTGCCCATACCATTACGCCGCTGCCTTCAAAAGCAGATCGTTCTCTTACAAAATAGGGATTGTTTCGTTTTTCGTGTTCACACCAAATCAGTACACGGCGAATATCAGGTTCCAGAGTGAACCTGGACTCATCGCTGAACAGGAACAGCCCCAGTCATTATGGCTCCAATTTCTGTGGAGCTCGGTCCATTCTTTCCTTGCTCGTTTGTGCTGCACCATTAATGGAATACAAACCATAGGCTTTCGGGCATAAAGTCCGATATTATGCAGCTTATTCCTGATGGTTTGAGTGGACACAAGCCTTCCAGTGGCATTAGCATACTCGCCTCTTAGAAGTGTTGCATTGAGATTGTGATATCGCCGAGTCAGCAGATGAAGAAAACAGTCTTCCCTTTGTGTTGGGAAAGATGGTCGACCTTGTCCAGGTCTTCTCACATTTCCCGTTTCCCGAAACCGATTCCACAGCCGCGAAATCATACTTTGACTAAACTTTTATTTTTATTTTATATTAACTCGCGGAGTGAATTGGGGTGGGGTAACTAAAACGTGCTTTCGTGCATTTTAGGTTATTTTAGATCGTTTAAGTAACTCGAACGCTCTTAAAATCCAATAAATCTTTCGCTCTTTACTAAAAATCAGGATATTACACAAAAAATAACCCGACCTAAGCTGAACTAATCTAAAATGCGTCAAAAGAACGTTTCAGTTACCCCACCCGGCACTCCGATTCGCTCCCCAGGTCCCAAAAGATCCTTTACCTATTGGAAATAACACAAAATAGGCAAATTTTGAATTTTTTTGCCCTCGCACTCGGTATACTCTAAGGTGTTTGTTTAAAAAAAAAGAGACGCAAATTCTGTGGTATCCGAATCGAACGAGACCGTGGTAAGATCTTTAATTGTTTATGAAAAATAATATATTTTCAGGCAGAGCACGTGTATCAGCAGATCGTGAGCCAGCTCCCTGAGGAGCACAAGGCAATCATAGAACTGAGGTGTAAAGTCATCCTAATGGAAGTTGATAAAGAACGAGTGGAAATGAAAGCCCAAGTTGAAAAAATGGAATTGAAAGCCCAAGTTGAGAAAGAACAAATGGACAAACAAATAAAACTTTTAGAGTTAAAGTGCAAGCATATGAATGATACTATAGTAAGTTAATGTGATTTTTGACTGTTGGGAATTAATTTAAAATAAATCGTCATTGTTATCTTTTAGGAAAAGGCCAATTGGGAGAGATTGGTAAAAACTAATTTGTTAGACGTACGAAGCTTCATCGACTATTTTGATCGGAACTGCATAACTAACAACTCAAACGAACGAAACAGAAGATTTACGCTATTCATACAAAATGAAGACGAACAACTGAAAGAGTGGGGTTTAACCCAAATCAAATTTACAAAAATATTCCCCCAGTTGTATGAGAAAGTCTGCAAGGCAGCACATCCTACATTCTTTGCAGAAAATGCATTAATAATAACAAACATAAGCTTAGAACCAACGGAACTCAAAATTATTGGCTTTTTATGGGATAAGTTAAAATTACCAAAAGAAAAATTACAAGTTAAAAATGAAAACAAATTATCATGTATATTTGAAGAGTACAAGAATAAAAATTAATTTGAGAATTATCTGGAAGTCTTTGTTAATTTCGTTTTTGATATTTTTTGTTTTTATGATTTTTTTTATTTATGAGGCAAGGTAACGTAAAGGTGTAATGTAAATCCTTTTATTTTACGAACGATTTCACCCGTATTAGTCTCGTTACGACTCTTTGGGCCTGTTGGTACCCAGTCAACTATCCGTACGCCCTTACCTAATTCGTCGGTCCAATCTCCCCGTAGACATTCAACAACGCTATCTGTATCGTAATATATGTCGGATTAACTTGAGAAGTATTTTCCATTTTGTATTTTGTATATCGCTTTATTTTTATTTAACAGAAAAGAAAGATAGAAGAGACAGACAAACCAGTTCACTATTCCACGACCGCTCTTCTTCCCATCAATCTATTCACTGCCCGTTCTTTTTCCTTCTTCTCTTAACTTTTCCCAGTTCTGGTGAGTCCTTTAGAACCGTGGGAAAAGTACCTGCTAGTCCCTATTACCAAAGAACCAATAATTTAGTGTCACCCAAATAATTAGCACACATGGCCACTTAAGCGCGCCGTGGCAATAGTGACCTCGTTCGACAGTGCTTTATCTTCAGATGGCCCTGCCAGCCTGCCCTTCATCTTATTGTCTATCCTAATGCTACTTTTACACATCTTAAAGACTAATAAATCTCCGACATATATTATACTTTCTCCTGACCTACGTCTAACGTTTCGTACGATCTTCGCCTTGCATTTGCAGTTGTAAAAGCAGCTGTGAATATATTGGTATCGAAATCATTTTCTAGATAGCAATCTTTATACTCGTAATCGATTTGTAACACGTTTCCATTTCATTCGTTGATACGTATATTATCGAGTCTGCCATCTGATAAAATTTTATAAAATCTTTTAATATTCGTGACTAATTTTCTTACGTTCGTATTTTGTCTCCGACCAAATTTACCTTACGAAGAATTTAAGCTTTTGTTACCGCTCTCTCTCTCTCTCTCTCTCTCTCTCTCTCTCTCTCTCTCCCCCCCCCCCCCCAAATTACCAATGCCTACATTTTCTTTTACGGCTTTTCTATATTCTTCACATTCAAAATCGTTTCTCCATTCGTTTGTCTCAACTTTATTTTCATAAATGCTTTTTTACTTATCCTTTAAACAAATAACTCTATTTTTTTTTCAAAATGTCCACCTCCGTCGATAGTTATTGCTTCGTTAATTTTTTTAATTGCTCTCTTTCTACCTCGTTTCTACGCCACGTTCCTCTGATTATTCTTTCAGATTCCGTACGAGTACATCACGTGAGCTTTATTAGAGAAAGTTATACGGGGTTGCTTATTAATTCGTTTAGCATGTACGTAGTAGTATGTTATCGTCAAGTTACCTGTCAGGGTCGTCCCACATCATATTTTTGGGAAATGGACTAAACTTGTACTAGTTAGAATAAATCTTATGTTGTAAAGATGAAGAGCGTCCGTTTATCGTCTCGTCGAAAACGTATTGAAGTTCGAAGAGAACGATTAAGGGAAGAAAAAAAAACACGGGAAGTACGCGGGCAGGTTAGCGTCTATTTTGGTGAAGATACAACGGACGCACTTGGGGTCTGAGACTCCCTGCTTACCATGCGTGATGGTAAGGGAGTCTCGTCCATTAGATTCCCGATCGCGGAGAAGAAGTAAAGCACTGCTACCTAGACTTGTGTTTTCTTTGCTGCTCCTTTCCTAAGAGGGTTCGAAATCTGACGTACATGTATCTTTTCGATTATTTCATTTTGCACGCAATTGACATAAAAAATGAAAATGCTAATTTTTCTGTACCAGATTCGGTTTTATTCTTAACAGGTCAAACGGGGTGATACGAACCTTTTGGTGCAAAAATTGCACATTGTATTAATCTCTATCGTTTCGGATCGTATGCGGCGGAAGCTTTGAACAAGGTTGAACGGTACTTCCAACTGGATAATCATCCTAACGTTGTACCGTGGGGGGATGTAAACTGCAAACGTCTACGTGTAAGAAAAGCGAATCCTTTTTGGAAAAATAATAATACCGGAGTTTGCGAAACACACCTCTTTATTAATCGACCAAAATCGGAACGAGAATGCCTTACCCTGTAAGTCTAAACTACTCGACTACCCAACCCGGAAAACGAACCACCCATTGCGAATACCTTGTTCGACCTTCTTTTCTTGTCAAACGGATTTTTCGTCAAGTCCTGACCAAGCTTTTTCACACGTTCTTTCACGCCAGTTCTCGATCGATCCGCAAATTATTGGGGACATCCTTTAACGAAATGAACCCTCCTGTCGAGGTTTTTACGTCGGCCTACTACTTACTACTAACCTACTACCGCTACTAGAACGCGGTAATGGTGCGCCGCCCCAAAGTTATAAATCCTGAAATATACTAAGCTACAACTTGGATTTGCTACGTGTCGTACCATCCTAAGGTACTGTCCACTATTACCGTGTCCTAAATTAAGTATCAATTCTGAAAATATTACATACGATAATAAGATAATGCAATAATGGTGTGCTCTAAAGCAACGAATCCACCACAAGGTGTTTCATAATTTATCGATCGAACTTCAACCGCTTAAGTCCTACGAAGACGAGTAACGAGATGTATAATAACGAAAGTGTTAAGGATGAGAGGCTTTATTTTTAATGAAAGTACACGCACGTGTTTTCTCAACCAACTTTATTTCGTCCTTTTCGGGAATCGAATGACCCACCATACCAAAGATGCATCAGGGTCACCCCCTGGTGCATCTGTTTATCTTTAAAAGAATTAACACATACCATTCTACCTTCTTCCCACGTTCACAACCCTCAATCTTTCTCTTCACACTTATGTTAGAACAGGCTGATAGGTGAATCTTTTTCTGCATTTTACGTTCCGGTCAAGATGATAAACAGACTCTCTATCTTTTGCGACCAGTGATTTATTCTAATTTAATACAGGGTTAAACAATAAAGGATATATATGAACTTAATTATGGAACTAGTTATAATAAAAGTTTATTTATCGTATTAGACTCTACTTTCGTCCGTTCGACTGACTGACTATTAAAGTAAACGCTTCGCCACCTAAAAATTAACGAAAAAGTGCAAAAATTGTCTAAAACCGCCTGAACCGTTTCCTTTTCTGGAAATTTTAAGAACAGAGTGTTCTTACCGTAAAAGTCGGCTTTTCTTAAACGTTTTTTAACACACACAAAAAAAAAATGACTTGTGCGTACCCGATAAGGAAATTTGTTCGATCGGTCGTATAATACCCCCCGTATAATACCAAAAATTCTGTCTTTGTCACGTCCAAAATATAATTATCGATGAAATAACGTGGTCATTTCCTTGGTTTCTTTGTATTCGTACCTTCTTCCTCCCGTACTTACAAGAACGACGAGTTACCACCAGTTAACTCGTTGGTTAATGTGAACTGTGAGATGCTACGAATCTTGAAATGTATCCCTCCCTTGTCCCTCCTTGTCGATGAACCGGTGCCCCCAAAAATTAAATGATGGCGTACGAAGACACCTAGTAATGGCGCACCGAGGCACTAACGGTCCACTTACGAATTCGAAAAATCGTTCGTCTACCGGGTATGTCTGTGTAGATACGGAGGAACGTACGAATACTTACTTCTACGAGATGTGTCGGGGAAATTAATGGAACTCAAATCTTAACTTTATTTTACGAAAGATATTCCCCGAACACCCCATAGAAACGGGAATGGACGAAAGAAATACACCAAAATACGTAATGAACCTTATAAACCGTTACCCCCTGTACTTACTTGTACCGTATCGATTATGAAGAAAGAGGACGATCGGACGATTTCTTAAAAGTATGGTTAAAATTTACTTGGTCTTCTGTGGTCCGTGTTGAGTCACCCGTATCTTAAAAACTTTTAAAAAAGTTTAAAAAAAAACCTGCGATTCTCTCCTTTAAACATTTTTATGAAACTTTAAAAACTTCACCTTCGCCATGTCGTTCCCTTTCTTCCTATCTAAAAGACTTCTTCAAAAGTTTTGACCTCCCTCCGGGGTATTTTCCAAACTGGACGACTGGAACGACCGTTTGCAACTGTGGTGTATTTATTTTTATGATGTAATAATAATTTATAAATGAAAAATAATCCTCTTACTTTAGATTAGAGTTCAAAAATTATCGAAGAGGTTCGAGACTTTTGGAGAAGTTCGTAATTGGTTTACGAAGAAAAATACAGGAAAAATACGTTGATGGTGAAATGGCAAAGAGAGCTGTCTTGCGTTGTTTTCTAAATGCACTTTGTCGCGTTCTGCTTTTGACGTAACCCGTAATATAATGTATCCGAAGGATAAAAGAATGTTCGTTTCTAGTTGTCGATTAAATGGAACGTTCTTTAAAACGAAGAAGTATTTCTCTTGGGGTACGTTGTTTGAAATGAGTATTTTAATTTTTTAAATTTCAATTACTTTTCGATTTACGAAAGTATACTTTGCATCGGAGATGCCTACTTTATTATATGATTTGCTTTGGCCATTTCACTACCCAAATTAATTATCTACTAGCAAATTCCTCTTCTTCTTCTTCTCCTCCCCTCTAGAGCTAACCGCTCCACATCCCGTTCTTCTCTGTGTGGCGTTGTATTCCCGTTTAAATCTCTTCCCTTCTTGTGTTTTCACCGTATAATCCTCCGAATCCTTCCCTCTCCTTACTTCCCACGTTCTGTTGTTTCCCCGTTCGATTCCTTTAACCTCCTTTTTTGTGCACTCCACCCCTTTCGGGATGACTACTTTCTTCCACTAGCCTAAAAAGGACGTTTTCAGAAAAGGTTCCACACATCCTTCCGGTAAAATCCTAAATCTCTATAAGGAAACGGCTGCTCGGTGGCTTTACAATTCTATTTTCTGGCGTACCACCCCTACGTCGAATACGAATCCTCCGAAAAATTCAAATTTGCCGCCTACTTAGAAACGTTCTCGGCTTTTGTTCTAACAAAACGATAACGTTTTAGGTTCGTTTTGCTTCGAAACTATCAAATGTTCCTCGTCGACGACGATGATCCATTTCCTTGTGGTACGGACCGACTTAACGAAATAAAATAACTCAAACCTCAATTTGTTGTGAGCTTGTACGAATTTTAACGTTCTTTCGATTCGATTCGAATTCAATCGAAACGAAATAACGTACCGAATTAAAATTCCAAATGAAATGACTCTATAATCGGCAAATTGTCTTTGTGCCGGGAGGAAATACCTGACAATTTCTAATCGAGTTCCACTCTTCCGCTCGCGAGGAAACAAAATCCAATTTCCTTTTTCCTAATGTAACGGAGACCTCTACCCCTTGTCTTAAAGGACGCCGCCCTTGGGGCCCCGAGTACGAAAGAAAACTACTATTAACCCGAGTTAAAGATTCCAAATAAAATTATCCTAATCGGTGAAATTAGTAATGTGTCTTTCTGCTGTGAGAAAATACCCGACAAATTTAACTGATCGAACTCCACCGTACCACTCCCTGAGAGACGAGAAACTTACCTCGTCTTAAACGACCGATCATCTTAACGATAATCGTCTCCTTCGATGTATTTGTATACGTATATCTTTGGCTCCTTCTTCCTTCTGGGAAATTTAGTAAAAGACGTTCGTTTCCTTTTATTAATTTATTATACGTCTGTTTATCCACCTCGATCTTTTTCCTCGAGGGGAACCCATCTTAAAGCTCTTCACCTCTACACCTTAGGTTAGTTCGGGGGGTTAGTTGCCGTGTATTACCTACCTTTCTGTTAGTATGTTGTTTTTGTTCGACTCGAACTCCCCGAAGAAGTAAGGAGTGTCTCTTCTGGGAAAGTTAAACGTGCGGATCCGCGAATGCGAAACCGTAGTAATTCCACTTTCCTTGAAAGGTTCGACAAAAGCTACTTGTCTGGGCCTGTGTCCCCCCCCACAGACTCTTTGGAATTCCCGGTCTGGGAACCTTAGGCCTGAGCCGGCCGGTGTCGTCTTCTTTGTAGCTTTACCCACACCTTTTACCAAATACTTTTTATCTATTCTTCACTTCACACCTATCGAAGCCACAAACCTTTCTTCCGGTTTGTACCCTAAAAACCCCATTGGTCCTCTTCTGTTTTCTTTACCCGACGACTCCTTCCTCGTTATACTGATAACTCGAGCAAAAACCTCGTTTTGGACCTACCCTCCCGGTTCGTCGATCTCCCCGTGTCGAGTTCCTTTAACGAATCGTAAAATTTATTATATACATAAGTCGATACCAAATTTAAGGAGGTGAAAGTAGAGCCAAAATAGTAAAAAAAGTTCCCATAAATATTGGATTCTACGGATTCTACACGCTATTACTGGGACGTGGCCCTCCCAAAAGTATCCCATCGTTTTGATATTAAAAAAAAAATTTCATCCACAATACGACCGATCAAGTGATACATTCAATGATACAATAATAATAATAATAATACGATCAACCGATAATATTTTCATACGCAACAGTTTTCCACTTGACTACAAGGTTACGAGTTAAATTTATTCAAAAAATCAGAAAAAATAACGTTTTAAATAACGTAGTGCTCGGAACGGTAATACTTTTTTAAACATATTTACGTGGTGGTAGTGAGGTAGTGAGGGTGACATTTTTGCATCCTCTATAATTCGAATTTTTTCGAAGTTACTTTCCAAAATTCGAAATAAAAATTTATCTTCTATGTCCTTTTGCTTTTTATGTTAATCGATAAAGTTGTAAGTACACTGGTAGGTCTCTTTCCACCTGTAGACTATTTCCGTTACTCGCCTCACATTTTCGACAAATTCTGGGGTTCGTTTAGTCGGTCTACCACCTCTTGATTTTCTTCGAACACTGCCGGTTTCTCAAAAAGCTTCTTCCTTTGCTAAACTTACACAATACTGGAGGTGCAGGATATGCGGTAACTGGGCACTATTGTTCCATTTAAAGCCTCTTCTCGAGACCCTAAAAGTACACGTCTCAATTACAAAATGTCTCTAAGCAATAGCGGAACGGCGAGGATGTATCCATAAGTTTGAATGTCGATACAGATAAATGGAACTTAACTGATCAAAAAGATGATACCGAAGTCGTTTATAGGCCGACAACAATGGATAACCATGGTAAATGTAAGTTTCAAAAATGTTACAATAAAATAACATTAAAATGAAGTGAAAAATGCTTTTTCCCTCCTTTATTGTTAGGCATCTACTGTGTATTCACTTTTTTAATGTAATATCTATGTTTAATATGATTTAAAATATGTTATAAATTGGTAAAACAATATACAATTAATAATATGCCTAATAAGGGAGGAAAAATGCTGCTACAATGAAGAAAAAAATACGTGTAATTAAAGGTTGGACCCAAGGATGAATTATTCCTTCGCATCATTACAATTATTACTTTGCACAAAATAGTTAAAAACTATTTACCCCTTTTTACTGCTGTCAGAAACCTTTTCTCTGGTAGGCGGCTTTCACTTTCCAAGGTGATAAAATCCTTTTCCCCCTTTCAACGGGGAACCACAACTTTACTTCTGTCCCATGCGGTTCTTATCCTAAAAAACACAGACGACTATATTGCCTATCCTTCCACCGAGAATGTAATATTCCCTATCGTTAATTATACACAAGAATAGAGAGATCCCTAAGATTGATCTTGAAACTCAACTCCTATAAATTCAAATAGCAAGTCTACGGGTTATCGAACTTTGATGATGAATCTGATGTGGTTGTTTACAAAGACTGTGCTTTAGCACGGTACTGGAGATAGGTTTTCTTCGCGTTGGAAGAAATAACAATTTGTCCCTAGTTTAAGTATGCTCCGAGGATACTATGATGGGTACTGGATGTGGAGAATTGTTGGAAATTTCTTTCGCGACGGGTGGGTTTCGTTTCTGTCGTACCTTCTAGTTCCTAGATTTCTGTCGGTGGCCTGGCGTCGCGTTTTCCCTGCTTTTTGCTTCCTAATTTTCTATTTTTGAAGGGCGCAAAACTTTTATTTTGAACTTAAAACTTTAAGGTTATTTCCCAATGACAAAAACAAACGAACGGAAAATTGTGATGAGTCGATTGCTGACGCACGTCAATGTTGTCGTTCGTAATGCACAGACGAATGACGCCAAGACCGGAACTCTATACTTGCGCACCCTCGTTCCCAGATGGCGCCACGAGCGACAAAAAAATCGATAACTCTTCGAACGTTCTTTGGTTTTATTTTAATTAGGAAACGTACTTATCTTAAATAAATACTTTTCTTAATTCCAACAAGAAATACCTGTTAAAAATCAATGTTAATTCCTGAAAAACATGTTCGAAACAGAAAAATACGCGGTTAAACCTCAAACGCCCGAAAAACGACTTGCGATGTCGTGGTCGAAGACCACGATCCCAAAAGGACCTGAGGTACTTTCTCGACGAACTTAAATTACGAGTAATTTCGACTTTCCACCGTTTTAATTAAATTTTTAAATCCTTCACACCGACTATTTCCAGTTTCACTCACTCCCTCACCGAATTTGTTAAACCCAGTTCCTCACTGGTCTTTAGAACAAGAGAAATCCCGATTATTTCGATTATTAGTACCGCGTGCGTCACCGCCGTCTTTCTCGTCCCCGTGTTAATACTCGACTGAATCATCACCTACGAAGCGATGTCGGTACTACCTGCCCTTTGTCCGGGTACAGCTGATCGGGCTGAGAAACGACACCTGTGATGTTTTTAAATTAGGTAAAATGAAAGAAAAGAGGGCATTTTCCTTATGCTAACCTGTTGCAAGATTTTCTTGACAAAAAAGTTCGACGCCTTACCGCGAGGATACTAATTTAAAATTTCCTACTCTATTGACGTGTCGGGGTAGAATTGTTGACTTTCTCCACATTTAGTAGTTTGAGTAGGTAAGAAAAGCAAATTCCTACGATTCGACCCCTTTTCCGCCCATCCGTTTCTTTTTTTCCTCACATTTCCCGGTACTGGTGAGTCCCTCGGACCCAAAGAAAGGTACCTTCCGGTCCCTTTCTTTCGAAGACCTTTCCCACCCTTGCCTGCTTCGTTTAAAGATGCTCTGTCCGCCTGCCCTTTCTCTTATTGTGAACTTTATCGTTACCTTGCTAAACTTAAGGACTAATGAATCTCTGACTTTAACATTTTCTCCAAGTTGTTAAACAATTTATAACTTCTAGAGTTGAATAATTCCGATAATCTAATGATGAAATTACCTTTTAAACGATAGGGAACTTGTCGCGATTCTGTGGTGAACGGTTTCCTTCACCAAATTATCCCCAATTTACAATTTCTATTAGAAGGTAATTTCTTTGCTGCTTCCGGCAAACTATTTCGACAAACTCTGAGACGACTTACGAAGTAATTTGTTTCACTGTTAAGTAATGCACCTCAAACGGGCCTAAAAAAAATTAAAATCTTGCTTGACCAACTGCACTTCGATGAGTTAATTTGACCGATGAAGTTTAAAAATATTCCAAAGGTCTTGAATACAAAAAAACTGAGGCCCAACTTCCGTGCGCATACCTTGGAAAAGGGCCGTTGTTTTTTACCTTCTTGACTTTTCTTTTAATGGGTCACTTTTAATTTCCCTTTGGTACTTTGCTGTGCTACAAATTTAAACTAAACTTTCTCCTTAGGAAGACGGGGGACCTTCTTTTACGTGGAGCCACTTGTTTCTGAGAATACTATCCACAGAAATCTGGACTTGCTCGCTGTTTGGCTAAAAAGAACCTTCATGTACTTGGGCATGTCATGCGGATCCATCTTCTTTGCCATAAATGTGGAAACACGCTTCCGTCTCTGATTGAACGGACCTCTTCCGAGCTTTCTTACCTTTTGCTTTATGTGTGGGGAAACTCAATTAGAAAAGGTGGGTATTTTTGACTTGTCCTATTTCCTTAGATAATAGAACCTCAAAGATAAATGTGATGTGATCGTTTATAAAAACGGTGCTTTGCCATGGTGGCAGAGATAAGTTTTCCTTGCCTCGGAAGAAGAAAAACCTTGTCCCTACTTTTTGTAAATCCCATCGGTACTAGAACCAATACTGCATGTGGAGAATTATTGGAGTTTTTTTCGCAGTGGGTTTCTTTCCTATCGTAGACCTTGGTTCCTAGTTATTCTTTCGGTGGCAGGTCAACTCTAACTTCTAGATTTTCCTTAAACACAATATTTTTGCGCCAAACTTAAAGTTTTAATTTAAATTCGAACTTTGAAAACGATCGAATACAAAATCTGGACCAGTGAATTACTGACGTAAGTCACTATTGTCTGTCATAATGAATAATAAACCCGGTTCTGCACTAAGCACACAAGAAAGAAACCTGCAACGACGCGGAAGAAACCTGTAATGTCAAACGAATAGGAACTTACACTTTTGTACCACATTCACAGATGGCGCTACAATCGGCAAAAATCCATAACTTCTTGGATATTTTTGTTGCACATTTTAATTATGAAACGTATTTAGATTTAATAAAAACTTTTTATACTTCACAAAGGAATTCCTGATGTCTAAGGGGAAGGAAAAAAAAATTTTGTTTTTTCAAAAAATGCAAAGTCCTATACCTATAGCATTGCAAAATTCGGTGGTATATTTCAATGGACAAAATTTTTTCTTTCAAAAAAAGCAAAGTCCTATACTTATAACATTAGAAAAATTTAGGTGATTTTTTTCCAAGTCCCACAGGCGATTTTTTTCAAAAGAGAAGAAAATCAATAATATTTTCGATAAAGATATCTGTAGCATTTAACGAATAGAAACCTGTAGTTTTGTACCCCATTCATAGATGGCGCCACCATCGACAAAAATCAATAACTCTAAAATTTGTGTTGTTTGATTTAATTTTGAAACTTATTTACCCTTAATAAATGCTTTTCATAATTCACAAACGAATTCCTGATTTTTCAACGAGTGAACAAAATTTTTTTTTCCAAAATTGCGAAGTTCTATACCTATAACATTGGAAAAATTTCGGTGATTTTTTGTTATGTCTGCACACGTTTTTTTTACATGGGAATTAAATTAAAAAAAAGCAAGTTCCTATATTTATAGCATTAGAAAACTTCGGTCAATTTTTTCTATGTCCGAACACGCGTTTTTTTTTGGCGTGGAAACTAAATAAAAAAAAAAGCAAAATTCTATACTTGTGTATTATATATTATATTTACATTACTTATTACTATTAACTTATAGTATGTATATTATAATTTACAGGACATATTTACACAATTGAGGTGCACCAATTAAAAGAGAGAACTATTTAAGTAATGAATTGTAAACAAAAAGCCAAAATATTAATGTCTTTATTATTTGCCACTGAATAAAATTAGTTTACCCTAAAAGCGAATCACTCGCGCACAAAATACAATAAGAATTTTCAAATTATGTTTGTCCAAGAATTTATCCTTCTGAGGTAACAAAACTTGTGACATGCCAAAGCCTTCCAGTTTTTATTCATTTGTTATCACTTAAGCTTCTGCCTTCCCTAAACTTACACAATACTGGAGCTGCAGGATATGCAGAAACTGGACAGTATTATTCCTTTTAAAGCTACTTCTCGAGACCCTGAAAGTAAACGTCTCAATTACAAAATGTCTCTAAGCAATATCGGAAAGCGGCCAAATGGCCAGGATGTATCTGTAAGTTTGAATGTCGATACAGATAAATGGGACTTAACTGATTAAAAATATACCGAAGTGTTTATAAGTCAACAACAATGGATAACTACAATAAATGGAAGGAAAATTGAAAAAAGTGCTCTACTTGTCTTCCTCTATAATTTGGAGTCATTTTTTTGGTCCTTATCTTTTTGTCTCTTCCAAATTGGAACTTCAAGTTTAGTTCTTTCCCTTGCAGGTCTTATGTTAAAAAACACAGACAATTATAGTATCCACCCTTCCATCGAGAAAGTAATATTCCCTATCATTAATTATACACAAGCATAAGGAAATCCCACCAATCAATCTTAATATTTAAATCCCTATGTTCGAATTCCAAGTCTTGAGTTAATCAAAACCTAACAATGAATCTGATGTGGTCGTTTATAAAAACTGTGCTCTGGAACAGTACCAAAAGATAAGTTTTCTTTGCGCGAGAAGAAACGGAAACTTATTACTGGTTGTAATACGTTCTAAGCCTACTAGAATTAGTATTGGATATAGAGAATTATTGGGAATGTTTCAGCAACGGATATCTTTTCTGTCGTACCTCTTGGTCCCTTGATATTGTATAGGTGGTCCGGCATCACTTTCTTTTTACTTTTTGTTTGTTAATTTTTAATTTTTTAAGGACACAATATTTTGATATTGCACTTCAAATTTAAACTTTATATCCAAACAATAAAATCAAATAAATTAGAAATTCTGACGTATGTCACTATTGTCGTTCGTAACGCATGTCGGGTTTGCTAGGCGCTTGCGTGTACTGATGAGAGGTCAGTACAACACCGTGTGCGATTGGAACTGAAAGGGTAATTCTGATGTTTAGCTGCCGAACGCACACGTGGAAGGGGATCAGTAATCGAGTCCGACGACGAAACTGATGATCCTGAGCACTAATACACTAAATTCCAACTCAACACTTTATTTTACACTATTTACACAATTTATCACAACTTTATACAACGGTACTAAGGGGTGATGTTGTGTGTGATTTACTGCCTAAAATGCCACGATGCAGAGCTGGTGAGAAACTTATAGTGAAAGGGAGTTTGCACGGCACTGTTGCTCCTTTTAAAGGCAAGCAACCCTTTATGCACTTCCGGGAACTGTCACATATCAAGTGTCACTCGTGTGAGTGTCACTCGTCGGTGCATGTTTCCGGAATCAACAGCTGTAGAATATGTCGGGTTTGTAGGTGTTTGCGTTTACCGATAGGGTTCGGAGTAACGCGGCGTGTTGTGGGTGCTAACGGGGTGATCTATTCTCCCGTTACGAGTCGGACACGCTGAAGGGACCAGTATTCTAACCCGGCAAAGATACTAGTCGTAGATACAAAATACGCGCTGATACTGCTCGACTATCTTTATTTACACAAAACTATTGCTACGTTTATTATCACAGTCTGTATATACTATACTGAGGGTGATAATCGTGGTACGTTACCTCGAGAGAACTGAGAGTAAGAGTATATGAGGTATAAGAGATCAGAGATATAAGAGATCGGAGATATAAGAGAGATTTTAAGGGTCTGTTTTGGGTTTATATAGCTAACCAACCCTTTCGCTATTTCCGTCCCTGCTACTCGTCAACTGTCACTCCTGTGAGTGTCACTTGTCGGTGCAGGTTCTCGGTGTGAACTACTCTCGAGTGTATAATGCACCACAATACTCCCCCCCTAGAAACGGAGTACCGAATTTACCAGAAATAAGAAATGATACAGGGCTTGATGTACATGATGGCAACTACCTATATGCTAATATAATTGGTACACTGCTGAAAATACTATTTACCATGTATGCTGAAATGTACAGTTTTTCTTTTACTACCTGCAGATTTCACTTGATTCTGGCCAACGTAGGTATGGTCGTGCGCTATAGGATCTGTAGGGAGAATGTAGGCTGGCTTCAACCGATCTTTGGAGATGTTGACGTCTCTATTGCTCATGGTGACGGTGAAATATTTGTCACTACGGCTTTTTACGGGTACTGGACCTTCGTAGGGAGGTTGGAGAGGCTTTTTCACCATATCGTTCCTCACAAAGACGTGTGTGCAGGTCTCTAGTTCCGGGGCAACGAAGATTTTTCTACTGCTGTGGTTGCTAGTGGGGATCGGTTGTAACAGCTTCATTTTCTGCTTCAGTTTTTGTACAAAAGATGTTGGGTCATGGTCTGGCTTAGAGGGTTCGAGAAATTCTCCTGGAAGTCGTAGAGTTGTTCCATACAACATCTCTGCCGGTGAAACGCCCACCTCATCTCTCAAGGTACAGTGTAATCCCAACAGTATTGTGGGAAGAACTTCCGTCCAGCGTTCCGTTACGTGGGCCATAATTGCAGCTTTGAGAGTTCTGTGCCATCTTTCTACTTTGCCGTTCGCTATAGGATGGTATGGCGTGGTATGAGCTCGTTTGCAACCTAGTAAAATGGATAAAGCGCTGAAAAGAGAACTTTCAAATTGTCGGCCTTGGTCGGTGATTAACTTGAGTGGTGTTCCGTATCTGCAAATCCAGTTGTCGTAAAAGGTTTTTGCGACGGTGTCCGCTGCCATGTCGGCCATCGGGTATGCTTCTGCCCAGCAGGAGTATCTATCTATGCATGTCAGACAGTACCTGTAGCCGTTTGACGGTGGTAGTGGTCCGACGATGTCTATATTGATATCCTGGAAACGGGCGTCTGGGACTTGCAGTTGCTTCAATGGTGTGTATGTATGTTTATTGACTTTTGCTTTTTGACAGCTGATACAAGCTTTGGTCCAGTCTCGAATGTCCTTATTCATGGATGGCCAGACGAACCTTGTGGATATCAGCTTGGTGGTTCCTTTTATCCCTGGATGGGAGAGGTTGTGAAACCTGTCGAAAATAGATCGTCTAAAACTTCTTGTGATAAAGGGTCTGATTTTCGAGTTGCTATCGTCACAGTAAACGGTTGCATCAGTGCCAGATACATTGCATTGCTTTAGGTTCAATGCGGTTCTTTGAGGATCTCCCAACATTGCTTGCAGTTCCAGATCGTCTGCCTGGTGTCTGCTTAGGGCTTCGTAATCGACCGGTTGAGGTGCGTCGATTGAGCCGATCCGGGAGAGAGCGTCAGCTACGACGTTGCTTTTACCACTGATGTGATCTATATCCGTTGAAAACTGTGAGATGAAATCCAGATGACGGAATTGCCTCGGAGATGATTTGTCGGACTTTTGCCGGAAAGCATATGTAAGCGGTTTATGATCGGTGAAAATCTTGAAATGCCTGCCTTCCAGCATATATCTGAAATACTTTACAGCTGAATAAATAGCGAGTAATTCTCGATCATAAGTGCTGTAATTCCTCTCGGTTTTCGAAAATTTCTTCGAAAAAAAACTGAGTGGTTTCCATAAGTTGTCTTCAAATTGTTCGACTACTGCTCCCATTGCGGAATCAGAAGCATCTACTGTGAGTGAAATTGGTGCCGATGAGCTAGGGTGTACCAGGATTGCAGCATTTGCTAGGTCCTTCTTGCATTGTTCGAAGGCTGCTTGAGTTTCCTCCGTCCAGCTTATGGGAGTTTTATCGTTCTTCTTGCCGTTCTTATGTAATTCGTGGAGGATTCGTTGGTTGTGAGCTGCTTTTGGTATGCATTTTCGGTAGAAATTGATCATACCAAGAAAACGCCTCAAGTCTGAAATAGTTTTAGGCAGGGGATACTCAACAATGGCTGCTACCTTCTCCGGGAGCGGTGTGGAACCTTGCTGGGAGACCTGGTAACCTAGAAACTTGACCTGTTCCTCACCAAAAACACATTTTTCCGGATTGATGGTCAACCCGAATTTTTGTAGACGTTCAAATATCGTCTTAAGGTGGTTTATGTGTTGCGCCTCGTTTTCGGATGCTATCAGGATATCGTCGATGTATGGGAAGCAAAAGTCCAGATTTTCCAGTACTTCATGGATGAATCTCTGGAAGGATTGCGCTGCGTTTCTCAATCCGAATTGCATGCGGGTGAATTCGAATAACCCAAATGGGGTGATAATCGCAGTTTTCGGGATTGAGTCCTCATCGACGGGGATTTGATGATATGCACGTACGAGATCTAGTGTTGTGAAGATGGTCTTCCCTTCTAAGAAATGCGTGAAGTCGTGCAAGTTTGGAACTGGGTATTTGTCCTCGATTGTTGCCGCGTTCAGACGACGGTAATCTCCCACGGGTCTCCATTCGCCTGTTGCCTTCTTTGGGACCATATGCAGTGGACTAGCCCAAGGACTTTTAGAGGGTCGGCAGATACCCATCTCGAGTAGGTACTGGAACTCTTGTTTAGCCAACTTAAGCTTCTCCGGGGGCAACCGTCTCGCTTTTGAGTAGACCGGTGGTCCGTTTGTGTGGATGACGTGTGAGGTATTATGCTTTAAATCGCTGGGAGCAGAGGTGAATTTGGTGAGGTTGGGGAATTGCCTTAGGACTTCACCATATTTGCAGGATGTCGGAATGGTACATACCGAATACGTATTAGCAAGTTTCACCTGTCCATACCTGGCTACTTGCGTGGTGCCGTCTATAATTCTACCGCGGCCCATATCGACCAGCACGTTGAAGTGATGCAGGAAATCTGCGCCTATGATAGCCATATCCGTCTTAGCTACGATGAAATTCCAGTTGAATTTCCTTCGCAGGCCTAAGCTGACGGCTAAATGCTTGTTGCCATATGCAGGTATCTGCGTATTATTTGCCGCGAGTAAATTGAATCGGGTATCAACACACTGGTCCCTCCTCGAGCGGGGAACTATTGATACCTCGGCGCCAGAGTCAATTAGGAATCTGATTCCCGTCAAATCGTCCTTAATGACTAGCCTATAAGTATTTATCTTACTACTAGTGGGAGCTAGAGAGCTGGACGCGTGGCGATCTGGCTGTCCCACGTTGCTGTTCGCCTTAAGCGACGTGGGGGCTAGTTTTCCGCATTGAAATTGCAAGGCAGTAAGCACCTGGTGGCCTTCTCCTTGAATCGTTGGTGATACCAGCATGTCCCTGAGTCTTGCTGTCTCCGGCTTGACGATCTTGACCTTCTTTGGCCTGTTGAGCCTGAGCTTCTCCGACTCTGTGATCTTCCCCGTGGTGTCAGAAGTGGGATTTTTTCTTTTATTTCCTTCACCTCCAAGGTAAGCCGACGCAAACTTTCAGCTAAGGTTGGCGAGTTAGGGGTTTCAGGCTGTTGCTGGATCTGGTACACACTAGGCTGTAGGATCTCAGCGATTTGATCTGCCCTCGTTGCCAGCTGCTCCAGTGGGTCATTGCTGCTAGCCAGAATTGACTGGATCTGATTCGGGAGCTGCTGTAGCCACATTGATTTGAGTAGCCGTTTCGACACCGAGGTACCGCCCAATCCTGCCATTTCATTCAACAAATGTGACGGCTTCCTGTCCCCCAGTGATGTGTGTGAGACTAGTTTTTTGTATTTCTGTTCTTCAGACTCAGAGAACAATGTGATGAGCCTGTCTTTTATCGCTAGGAACATGTCCCCAGCTGGGGGGTTACGTAATAAGTCCCCTACCTGCTCGATGACCTCACAGTTAAGAGCACTGACCACGTGGTGGAACTTGGTAGAGTCTGCTGTAACTCCAGCCAGTTGGAACTGTGATTCCAGTTGGCAAAACCAAAGTTCGGGGTTTCTGCTCCAGAATGGAGGAGGCTTAACTGCTACTCTGTCTACCATTGTGGCGTTGTTGCTACTCTCTGTCGGGCCTGGATTTGCCATGATCCTCGTGTTAGGTTTTGGCGTCACTGGGGCCGTTCTGTGTTCTTCTTGTTGTCGAGATTCCCTGTACTGGGGCTTCGTATGGCGCTGATCACGTCGGGGTCACCAATTGTCGGGTTTGTAGGTGTTTGCGTTTACCGATAGGGTTCGGAGTAACGCGGCGTGTTGTGGGTGCTAACGGGGTGATCTATTCTCCCGTTACGAGTCGGACACGCTGAAGGGACCAGTATTCTAACCCGGCAAAGATACTAGTCGTAGATACAAAATACGCGCTGATACTGCTCGACTATCTTTATTTACACAAAACTATTGCTACGTTTATTATCACAGTCTGTATATACTATACTGAGGGTGATAATCGTGGTACGTTACCTCGAGAGAACTGAGAGTAAGAGTATATGAGGTATAAGAGATCAGAGATATAAGAGATCGGAGATATAAGAGAGATTTTAAGGGTCTGTTTTGGGTTTATATAGCTAACCAACCCTTTCGCTATTTCCGTCCCTGCTACTCGTCAACTGTCACTCCTGTGAGTGTCACTTGTCGGTGCAGGTTCTCGGTGTGAACTACTCTCGAGTGTATAATGCACCACAAATATGTGGCTGAGCCAGCAGCGCTGTGGTGGTTTACTTACTCTACAGCTGTTGATTCCGGGAACTTGCACCGACAAGTGACACTCACACGAGCGACACTTGATAGGTGACAGTGCCCGGAAGTGCAGAAAGGGTTGGTTGCCTTTAAAAAGACCAACGGCCCAATACAATCACTTTTTTCCTTTTGGGCCTTGCCTCCTACACGCGTTCTCCAACTGTACAATTGCGGATACTCACGTGGTCTGATTTAAACACATAGTCAGAATAATTTTATACTTCCTTTATTTGAATAAACTATTAAGTGCATGTTCCTGCGTTGTGGGTTATGGTTGTACTAACTGCTCCGAGCTGCGAAAGTAGCTGATCAAGAAAACCCCTACACCGACAACAGGACAAATAAGTGTGGCGGAGACAGCAGCACTGTAATGGATTACTTACTCTACAGCTATGGATTCCGGGAACATGCACCGACGAGTGACACTCACTCGAGCGACACTGGATAGGTGACAGTACCCGGAAGTGTAGAAAGGGTTGGTTGCCTTTAAAAGGAGCAACAGCCCTGTGGAAGCTCTTCTTCCTCAGACTCTTGACCCGACCTCCGTGCTATACACGTCGCTGCTGAACGCTTACTATTCTGATTGATTTAGTCAGTTATCTTTATTATTTCAATATATTTATTTTCGTTATAAAATAAGTGAACGATCCTGTGTCGTGTGTTTTGATCGCCCTAGCCACTCCTAGACAGCCGATCTGAAAACCCCACGTAGACAACCAGGACATAAGTAAACCACCACATAACATTGTCCCGTTGTCGGTGTAGGGGTTTTCTTGATCAGCTACTTTCGCAGCTCGGAGCAGTTAGTACAACCATAACCCACAACGCAGGAACGTGCACTTAATAGTTTATTCAAATAAAGGAAGTATAAAATTATTCTGACTATGTGTTTAAATCAGACCACGTGAGTATCCGCAATTGTACAGTTGGAGAACGCGTGTAGGAGGCAAGGCCCAAAAGAGGAAAGAGAGTTTGCATAGAATTAGCCTTCGATTGATTTTACTTAAATTGGGATGATGATTGGTAAATAGTAAGAAGAATGTGATTAAGGATTTTTGGCAACCGTTACGTGTTCGTATAAGTATTTATCTAACCATTTCAATACAAACAGAACTACTTTTTATTAAAGAAAATCAAAGAGAGTACTCTATTCTTATTTTTCCTTCTACAATTATCGAGATTTCCTATATGTGAATTGCCAAAATTTCTTACCCTGTACATACGTTAGTTCTGGTGACAAGTGACAATGTAGTCAACATGAAAATAATCGACATCTTAAGGGGGAAAGCCTTAGCCTAGACCCTCGAAAAATAGCGTAATTTCAAGATTTTTTTTGAGGAAAAACAACGAAGGAAATAAAAATTTTATTAACTTTTTGGTTTTGACTTAAAAAAAAAACTTTATTTATTTTTTAAAATACAAAAGTTACAGGTAAAAATGCAGCATTTGAAAGCAGAGACTCAATTGACTTCCTATGCTAATTGGAATTCCCCTTTTATAATTAAAGATTGGCTGACCTAAACTTAAAGCTAGAAGTGTGTTATGGATGACTATTACACGTGTGGCTCGTGGCATTGTTCATTGTAATCCCACGTGTAAATGGCCATATAAATATACCAACAAAATAACCTAAACGTAACTTAAAAAACATTTAAAAATATTGACACAAACAAAATGAAACACATTTGACTTCGGTTTGGGGCCGATGTTTTGTCCGGTCGAATTTTTACCTTGTTTTGTTTAAATAAGATTGTTACGTTATAAATAAAAGTTATGCAAAAGCAAAATTGTGCGTTTTATAGAGCTTCCAATTCTCTACAAAATGGTGTATTTCGCTTGTTGTTTGAATGGTCAATAATAAGCTTGCAACGTTTCCATAAATAAAGTTTATGAATTTGGGGCTGATGTTTTGTCCGCAACTGTATGCTAAACAATAGCCACCGACCTGAGAAAGTATTAAATAATAATTGAAATTAAGGATGGACCATCCTTGCATAAACTTGTAAAGCCAAATTACACAAAAATCATACAACTTTACTGTGGGTAATTAAATATGAACTTAGGTTTCGTAGTTTCATAAACCGTCAAAATAATAGTAGGGTTCCATTTGAAATTTTCAAGTTTTCACCATTTATTGATGTTCAACTTGGCACTGTTTTCGTGGACGCCCTATAGATAGTATTAAGCAAAGCTTCCTAGCATACTAAAATACGGACCTTCTAGTGTATAGTGGCAAAAAAGAGATAGAAAATACCTTCCCATTCCCATTAGCAATTTGCAATTTTGCCGGCATCTGTAACTGTCACTTTTAACATTCAATTGCATATAAATATCTTGAAAACTATAAATTCTAAGAATGCCAATGTATTAATAGACTTGTATTAAAATTGCACGTAGAATAAAAAAAATTCAATTCTAATTAGGGTGTTCCATTTAAAAAAACAACATTTTATGTTGTATCATTTTTTTTGACGGACCCTGTGCAAATGAAAATATTTTTAAAATGTACAAGAAGAAACAATTTTCAAAAAGAGTTATGAATAAGGCCGTAATCGTCCGACACGCGCCTAGTGGACAACCCTGTATATATATATATTTTTTATTATTTTCGTTGATTATAATTATCATTATAAATATTTTCTTTTATTTATTCAATTGTAATTTTAAATTATTATTAATGGAATTATAAGTGTTCACATCAGTGGGCTTAAATTTCCTTTAATTTAAAGTTTCCTAAGTTAATCTTTAAAGTTCTTGCAAAGGAACTTTAGAAAACCAAGGTGGTACCCCGTGATTAGTAATAGTGATTAAAATCCACGTTGTTTCTCCCTCAAATAAATTGACTGAATTGCTCGTCTCGCTTTTATTCCGTCGTAATGGAAAGTGGAGATCGATTAAGTATGATGCAAGTCCTCGCCGAAGAGTACAAAGGCGATGTAGACGGGCGAATGGAGGCCACAAATAAGGCCGCTAACAACTCGCATAAATACAACACAACTCACAGACAATATTAAACCTAATAACATAACATCCTCCTAAGTTCCAACAAAAAATTTTTAATTACCAATCCCGCAGTATCGCAATACCTTCAAGTAAAGTAGCAACAACACAACTCAAATCTGTACAACCATTTGAAGGGGAACCACCAGTGGCTTCAAGTAGCTTCCTGGGGCTTGTTAGAGGGACTCTTTCAGGCCAGGTTGTTTGACTAAAATAGTTCAGAAAGCAAAAAGTTCTGTTGACTCAATTATAACCACTTTGGACCCTCGAATGAGTGAATATATTTGTATGTTAAAGGATTTTAAAAAACTGTATGGTTAATCAGTTAATAGGTTAGTTTAAGGAGGCAATGGAAATTACCGCAGCCACAGAAGAGGAGGACATAGCGAGTGGTGTTAGGGAGGCTGGACATTCAGTGTTTCAGGAAAACATGGGTTAAATAAATGAGAGTTTATATTGATTTACCTAGAGATTTTATGAGCACCTATTTTTAGTGGTATTAAATAATCAACAGTGTCAAAAAAATCACAATTGGGATTGACGCAGGCCTTGTTCTTGCAGAAGAAAGGATAGATTAATCCTTTAAATTCAGAAAAACCCCCACCATAGCTGTGGAAAGGGTTTTATTGAAAGAAGGAAATAAATTTGTCTGTTTTTAAATATTTCCACATTAAAGGTTTTTAGTTGGTTTAATGTTAGTTTACTTTTACTCAAACATAAAGATCTCAGTATGCAAATTCACACCTTTTCTCAAGCGATCCCAGTCCCAGATAAAGAAGCAAAGAAGTGGCAGATATTGATGTCGAACAAAAGTTATCAGAGTATCTAAAGGTAAGTTCAATTTATCTAATTTATATTAATTCTTGGGCAGGGAGTTCCATGTTGGCAGGAGCGAGTGTCTGGTGTACCCAGGAGGGACGCTATATTCTTAGCAGCAAGAGTACACTTTAAATTGTACAAGGACTATTTACCACAATCACAATCCAAGTGATAATAATCTTCCAATTCTATAAGGTTTCAATAATATTTATTGTCTAATCTTAGCTTATGAAAAATAAAAAAAAAATCATTATCTATAATAAATATGTGCATATTGTCTTAATCTCACGTAGTTCCTTGTATTTGTAAATAGTTTACAATATGTAAATATGATGTATTGCTATATAAAAAATTTATGTATAATAATTACAAACTACGGTTACGAAATTTGTGTATTAATGAAGCACACTCCCTACACTATAAATTTTATTTATACAGTGGGTCTTAGAAATTGGTCACATTGCCCTTTACATAATATGAGAGGACATTGAAGGTTACAGTTTTCTGTTGATTAATCGTGTTTTTGGTAAGAATATTACA